>NC_083746.1:15580000-15717500 GCF_033458585.1 Syngnathus typhle | reverse complement strand
TGGGAGTCTAATCTTTCTCCTGGCCGAGAAAAGAGCACTTTCCCCCGGACACCAAACCAGCCAACGTCCCCCTCCTGAGTGGACAAAAAAAATCCACTCCTGGTACCTAAAATTTTCTCCAGCGGCGGGCTTGGGACGAAAATCAATCTTCCTCCCGAAATTAAACCACTATTGGCGGACGCCAGCCCCAAGCGCCAGCCCCGACCGCCACCCCCCGACCGCCACAAGGCGACCGCCACAAGGCGACCGCCACAAGGCGACCGCCACCGGCCCCAAGCGCCAGCCCCGACCGCCACCCCCCGACCGCCACAAGGCGACCGCCACAAGGCGACCGCCACAAGGCGACCGCCACCGGCCCCAAGCGCCAGCCCCGACCGCCACCCCCCGACCGCCACAAGGCGACCGCCACAAGGCGACCGCCACCGGCCCCAAGCGCCAGCCCCGACCGCCACCCCCCGACCGCCACAAGGCGACCGCCACAAGGCGACCGCCACAAGGCGACCGCCACAAGGCGACCGCCACAAGGCGACCGCCACAAGGCGACCGCCACTGGCCCCAAGCGCCAGCCCCGACCGCCACCCCCCGACCGCCACAAGGCGACCGCCACAAGGCGACCGCCACAAGGCGACCGCCACAAGGCGACCGCCACAAGGCGACCGCCACCGGCCCCAAGCGCCAGCCCCGACCGCCACAAGGCGACCGCCACAAGGCGACCGCCACAAGGCGACCGCCACAAGGCGACCGCCACAAGGCGACCGCCACTGGCCCCAAGCGCCAGCCCCGACCGCCACCCCCCGACCGCCACAAGGCGACCGCCACAAGGCGACCGCCACAAGGCGACCGCCACAAGGCGACCGCCACAAGGCGACCGCCACTGGCCCCAAGCGCCAGCCCCGACCGCCACCCCCCGACCGCCACAAGGCGACCGCCACAAGGCGACCGCCACCGGCCCCAAGCGCCAGCCCCGACCGCCACCCCCCGACCGCCACAAGGCGACCGCCACAAGGCGTTAGTGGCCGCGCCCGGTACTTTACTGGACCCTATTTGGCCCGCGGACCGGCCGGCGTCGCTTCCTTGAATGCTTAGCCGCCTTTCGAGCTGCCATGCCGGGCTTGAGTTAGTGGTTTGCGCCCGGTACTTTACTGGACCCTATTTGGCCCGCGGACCGGCCGGCGTCGCTTCCTTGAATGCTTAGCCGCCTTTCGAGCTGCCATGCCGGGCTTGAGTTAGTGGTTTGCGCCCGGTACTTTACTGGACCCTATTTGGCCCGCGGACCGGCCGGCGTTGCTTCCTTGAATGCTTAGCCGCCTTTCGAGCTGCCATGCCGGGCTTGAGTTAGTGGTTTGCGCCCGGTACTCTACGTTAAAAGTCAGGCGGAACGGCTCTGAAGCTCCAGACGGTGCTTCCTTGAATGCTTAGCCGCCTTTCGAGCTGCCATGCCGGGCTTGAGTTAGTGGTTTGCGCCCGGTACTCTACGTTAAAAGTCAGGCGGAACGGCTCTGAAGCTCCAGACGGTGCTTCCTTGAATGCTTAGCCGCCTTTCGAGCTGCCATGCCGGGCTTGAGTTAGTGGTTTGCGCCCGGTACTCTACGTTAAAAGTCAGGCGGAACGGCTCTGAAGCTCCAGACGGTGCTTCCTTGAATGCTTAGCCGCCTTTCGAGCTGCCATGCCGGGCTTGAGTTAGTGGTTTGCGCCCGGTACTCTACGTTAAAAGTCAGGCGGAACGGCTCTGAAGCTCCAGACGGTGCTTCCTTGAATGCTTAGCCGCCTTTCGAGCTGCCATGCCGGGCTTGAGTTAGTGGTTTGCGCCCGGTACTCTACGTTAAAAGTCAGGCGGAACGGCTCTGAAGCTCCAGACGGTGCTTCCTTGAATGCTTAGCCGCCTTTCGAGCTGCCATGCCGGGCTTGAGTTAGTGGTTTGCGCCCGGTACTCTACGTTAAAAGTCAGGCGGAACGGCTCTGAAGCTCCAGACGGTGCTTCCTTGAATGCTTAGCCGCCTTTCGAGCTGCCATGCCGGGCTTGAGTTAGTGGTTTGCGCCCGGTACTCTACGTTAAAAGTCAGGCGGAACGGCTCTGAAGCTCCAGACGGTGCTTCCTTGAATGCTTAGCCGCCTTTCGAGCTGCCATGCCGGGCTTGAGTTAGTGGTTTGCGCCCGGTACTCTACGTTAAAAGTCAGGCGGAACGGCTCTGAAGCTCCAGACGGTGCTTCCTTGAATGCTTAGCCGCCTTTCGAGCTGCCATGCCGGGCTTGAGTTAGTGGTTTGCGCCCGGTACTCTACGTTAAAAGTCAGGCGGAACGGCTCTGAAGCTCCAGACGGTGCTTCCTTGAATGCTTAGCCGCCTTTCGAGCTGCCATGCCGGGCTTGAGTTAGTGGTTTGCGCCCGGTACTCTACGTTAAAAGTCAGGCGGAACGGCTCTGAAGCTCCAGACGGTGCTTCCTTGAATGCTTAGCCGCCTTTCGAGCTGCCATGCCGGGCTTGAGTTAGTGGTTTGCGCCCGGTACTCTACGTTAAAAGTCAGGCGGAACGGCTCTGAAGCTCCAGACGGTGCTTCCTTGAATGCTTAGCCGCCTTTCGAGCTGCCATGCCGGGCTTGAGTTAGTGGTTTGCGCCCGGTACTCTACGTTAAAAGTCAGGCGGAACGGCTCTGAAGCTCCAGACGGTGCTTCCTTGAATGCTTAGCCGCCTTTCGAGCTGCCATGCCGGGCTTGAGTTAGTGGTTTGCGCCCGGTACTCTACGTTAAAAGTCAGGCGGAACGGCTCTGAAGCTCCAGACGGTGCTTCCTTGAATGCTTAGCCGCCTTTCGAGCTGCCATGCCGGGCTTGAGTTAGTGGTTTGCGCCCGGTACTCTACGTTAAAAGTCAGGCGGAACGGCTCTGAAGCTCCAGACGGTGCTTCCTTGAATGCTTAGCCGCCTTTCGAGCTGCCATGCCGGGCTTGAGTTAGTGGTTTGCGCCCGGTACTCTACGTTAAAAGTCAGGCGGAACGGCTCTGAAGCTCCAGACGGTGCTTCCTTGAATGCTTAGCCGCCTTTCGAGCTGCCATGCCGGGCTTGAGTTAGTGGTTTGCGCCCGGTACTCTACGTTAAAAGTCAGGCGGAACGGCTCTGAAGCTCCAGACGGTGCTTCCTTGAATGCTTAGCCGCCTTTCGAGCTCTCCTGCCCGGCGTGGGTTTCGCGTCCGCGCCCGGTACATTATGGAAGCCAAAAAAAAAAAAAATTCTAAGTGCGAGTGGGACCGGCCTGGGGGGCTTCCTTGAAAGCCCATCCGCCCTCCGAGCTCTCCCACCGGTCGTGGGTTGGCGTCCGCCACTGCTCAAAGCGAACTTCAAATCATCTGCTTAATAATGTGGAACGCCATTCTTGAGTAGTTTCTCCTTAATGTGGGCTCAACTGGCCGGTAATCATCACCGGTGTCTGAAATTGATCTCAGTTATCCAAAGAGCCCTGACACGGAATACCGTCCATGAGTTTAATTGAAAAACAAAAAATTTAATCTTTCTGACACATAAATACAATTTGCATAATAATTTGGAACACAGTGTAAGTGGCAACGGGGTCAGGATTGTGAAGTCTGGAAGCCCCTAGTCACAAGCTGGCACATCAGGCGGTGGATGTTAGATGATCGTTGGGCTCTTGGACCGAGGCAGAAAGAGCTCTTTGGTAGCTGCATACACGACTGAGCAGCCCTTTTTAGGATCCACTCTGCTCACCCCTGAGGGGGAAGGGGCTAGAAAAGGTGCCCTAAACATAGCCTCACGACTGGATTACCGCGTTCAGAGCGATCACCAATATGCGGTTGAAAACACAGAAACATGAATTTTAGAGCATGTGTAACACCTATATCGCTTTGGACAGTGCTTACAGTAATTTAGATCATGGACCAATTCTAAGTTCGGCTTTATTTGCAGTGGTGATAGAGTGAGCAGAATAAATGACCACAGACCAAAGTTTGAATTGAACTGCCGGCTTATTTTAGAAGAGAAAAATAGAGAAAAATAGTTGACATACAATTTACAACAATAGACATACAATTCACATTTAAACTCAACGTTAGTTGAAGAAAATAAGTTTCCTTTCAGTAAACTTTTCAGTTTAAATGATTTCAATTAAAACCCGGGTTGTTTTATTAATTCTAAGGTTCAATCGGTTTAGTTACCTCACTTTGTGTTGTTTGAATAATATTCAATACAAGTAAGTAATTCGAAACAATAATAAATCTAATTTGAGTTAAGTAAAGCCACTTTTAAATTCCCTCGACTTCACTGGTTTTGTTCACACCAATCAATATTTCAATAACACCATTTCAGCATCATCGTACATATAGTTCACAAAAAAATTAAAGTGACAAAATGTACAAAACTCAAAACAATTCAGCAAAAGACTGAACGACTTTCGTTATCCAAATGTCTCTATATCCCTTCAGTTTGTTTCTCTTGCTTTGTTCCTGAAGAGTCAATCAATCCTTTCCGAAATCCACCTCGGTGTAGCAGTGGGGAAACAAATATGGATAGATCCTACCAGGTTCGATGAACCTCGTCCAGCAAGTGCTCTCCGCTCCTGCGTGAGAAAAAATTCAAAGGCCTCTTTGGTGGCTCGCCATCTTGCGACTCGCACAAGAAATCTGCTTCGTTATTAGTTCAGAGGTTTCCGAACCAACTCTCGTGAATCCAGTCCTGTTCCGCACTTAGTGCATCACCAAGGTGAAAAAAAAGTTTGGAAACAGAAAAATAGGTCCATCAAATACAAAAAACTTCATACAATACTGTGTCACGTTCCCTCTCTCTCTTTAGTTTAACGGACTTACTCCCGTATCACCTTCGTCATCCTCTCTCCAAAAAAAACAAAAACGGCGGGAAAAGGAAAAAAGTAGAGTTCGCATTTCTGGTCACATGGGTTTTTTCCTACGTCATCATGTCCCTTCAAAATAAAAGTGAATGTTCACACTTTTGTCATTTTATCAACTACAAAACGTTAATAAAATAATAAATTTGTATTGTTTTAATATTTTACATGCTTTTAATCTGTGTTGGTCTGTTTAGAAGATATTTACAATGTACTTTCTTTTGACTGTTTTTATAGCTCTTATTTTACAAGGCTATGTTTAACAGGCTCTTATTTTACAAGGCTATGTTAACCTGGGTTACACCCTCCCTGCCTAAATCTATGCAAGTCCCTTTGCATAACGCATAGTTCAGAGTACTTTGATCTCATGGTTCTCCTCATGGTTCTCGATGTAATTTGTTACAGATTCGCTTAAGCTCTGGAACAACGATTGAACTAGGCTCACAAGAGGGGTTCCTAACTGAGGGTAGGTTAACCTTTTGGGTTTCGTTTTCTCTCGAGAAGATCTTCTGACAACTTGGTCAGATTCTGGGACAATTTCTTCATTGTCATCTGTCACAGTTTCAGTGTCATTTACTTGAGGTCTTCTTGTCTCCTCATGGTCAGTCTGGTTTAGATCCGGGGGATTTCCCTTTTCACTCAAGTGAGTACTTGATTCTCCTTCCCTTCCAGGTGATCTTTCCAGTTCCGGCAATATTTCAGTTTCAATGGAATCCTTTGGAGCATTATCAGACAACATCAAAAGCTCTGGAATTACATCATCATCTGGTTCATTCTGTTCATCAGTAAGATTGGAATGTGGTCTGGGAAGAACTACTTTATATTCCTCAAGTGACCTCGAGATCTCCCGTGGAGGACCCGAAGAGTAGTATAAAGGGTAGTTATCCTCTTCCTCAGAGTTGTAGTCAGGTTCAGGTTCTTCAGAGTCTGGTATTGGATGTTGTCGTGTGATTGGTCGACGGGGCTTCTCTGGGACGGCAGGAGAATTTGCAGGGACAGATGGCAGAAATCCGCATGGCAACAAAAGGTCTCTGTGCAGGGTCCTAGTAGGACCATTTTGATGTTCTGGTCTTACTATATACACAGGTAAGTTGTCCTTTTGACTCACAACCACATGGACCGTGGACTCCCATCTATCAGCCAACTTGTGTTTCCCCCTTATTCGGACATTCCTCACAAGCACACGATCACCAACAGTTAAGGCAGATTCAGTTACATGTTTGTCATATCTGCTTTTGTTTCGTTCAGCAACTTTAGCAGCATTTGTGATAGCCAGTTGGTAACTCTCTTGGAGGTGAGATTTGAGAGCTTTGACATACTGTGAATGAGATTGTCCCCGACGTTGGTTCCGAGGAAGATTGAAGGCAAGGTCTATTGGCAGTCGAGGTTGTCTTCCAAACATTAATTCGTACGGTGTAAACCCTGTGCTATCGTGTCTGGTACAGTTATGCGCATGCATGAGTGGTTTTACAAAGTCATGCCAATGCCTCTTGTCTTCATCTTTGAGTGTACCTAACATGTTCAGTAAGGTACGATTGAATCGTTCTACAGGGTTTCCCCTGGGATGATAGGGTGAAGTCCTAACTTTTTGTATTCCAGCCAAGTTACACAGTTCTTTGATAGTTTTTGATTCAAAGTCCGCTCCTTGGTCACTATGCAACTTCTCAGGAAAACCATAGTGGATGAAGAAGTTTTCCCACAGGGCCTTCGCTACAGTTCGAGCTTTTTGGTTAGGCGTTGGAGTTGCAACAGCGTACTTTGTAAAGAAGTCTGTGATTACAAGGACATCTTTTGTAGAACTGCGGTCTGGTTCGAACGACAAAAAGTCAATACATACTAATTCCAGGGGTCTGGTAACTTGTATGTTTACCAAGGGTGCGGCCTTCTCTGGCAATGTTTTCCGGCAGACGCACCTCTGACAACTTTTAATCTTTTGCTCTATGTCTGCAGCCATTTTGGGCCAGAAGAATCTGGCTCTGATGAGGTCAAGGGTACGGTCAAACCCAAGATGGCCCATGTCGTCATGGAGACTTTTCAATGTCATGGGTCTGAGGCTTTCAGGAAGGACAAGTTGAGACTGGGTTTCACCAAGTTTCCTCTTCCGATACAAAACACCATTCTGCAGCTCAAGTTTGTTTAGTTCACGCAGAAAGATGGAAAGTTGTGGAAGTTCTTTCCGTAGCATAGGAGAAGATGTTTCACCCGTTTCAAGCTGGTGTATGATTTCATTGATAGCAGGATCATTTCTTTGACTTTGTCTTAACTCCTCTTCCGAGATGCTTGGAATTACAGGGAGAATGTCACACTGGTGGAAGCTGTCAGGAACAGCATCAGCGGACATGGACAAAGACGTTACAAGTGGATATGTAAGAGCATCGTGGTCTGAGTTGAGAGATTGGAGGACTAGGTGTTTGTCACAGATTGCCCTCACTGCATGAGGAGGAACATCAGTGAAAGGATCGGCACCAGGTAAGTGATGTTGGACAAACTGGCGAATTCTCTCTTGTTCTTTTAGGGAAACACGGTCATTTATTGGCTCTGGGTGTGGACGGCGTGATAATCCGTCTGCATCAGCATTTTGATTTCCTGCTCTGTACCGGAGGTTGAACTCGAAGGTAGAGAGGGCAGACAACCAGCGATAACTCGTTGCATCTAACTTAGCGGTGGTCAAAATGTAAGTTAGAGGGTTGCTGTCAGTTATTACAGTGAAAGGACTGCCATAAAGGTAATCACAAAACTTTTCCGTGACAGCCCACTTGAGGGCAAGAAACTCAAGTTTGTGAGCGGGGTAACGGCTTTCACTTTGTGATAGTCCTCTGCTCGCGTATGCAATTACACGCATCTCTTAGTGAACTGTACCAGGCTGTCAGTGAACAAGAGACAGCGCACCCTGACGGTTTCACCATCTTCGCTGGGGATTTTAATCATGCTAACCTGAAGTCTGTTTTACCGAGGCTTCACCAGCATGTTAATTTTCCTACGCGTGGCGACAGCTTCCTGGACCGGGTCTACTCTTCGCATAAAGGAGCTTTCAAAGCCGCCCCCCTCCCCCATCTTGGACTTTCTGACCATATCACTGTTATGCTTTTGCCCGCATACAGACAAATGGTGAGAGCGTCCAGGCCGGTTCGCAAGCAGGTACGGGTGTGGCCTGAGGGTGCCTCTGATGCACTGCGTGACTGCTTTGGCTCTACTGACTGGGACATGTTTAGGAGGGCTGCCACTTGCGACGATCGGACAGACATTGAGGAGTATACTGACTCTGTTTCCTCCTACATCAGGAAGTGCATTGATGATGTGACTCTCTCCAAATCCATCGTCACTCGGGCTAACCGGAAGCCATGGCTGACAGGGGCTGTCTTCAGGCTGCTGAGGGCCAGGGACAAAGCCTTTAGAGCAGGGGATGAGGCTGGCTTGAGGACTGCGAGGGCCGACCTGTCCCGGGGCATCAAAGAAGCAAAGAGGGCGTTCTCGTGCAAAATTACCGCCCACTTCAAGGACAGCAGGGACGCACGGAGCCTTTGGCAAGGCATTCAGACCATCACGGATTACAAGCCCGCGCCGCAGAGCTGTGAAGGCGACGTCCGTCTGCTCAATGACCTCAACCGCTTCTTTGCTCGCTTCGACGCTCAGAACAGCACTTGCCCGCTAAAGGCCACTCCCCCTTCACACGAGCTGCCCCTGTGCCTCTCCGCCGACAGCGTGAGGAGGGCGCTTGCCGCTATCAACATCCGTAAGGCGGCGGGCCCTGACAACATCCCGGGTCGGGCGCTGAAGGACTGCGCTGGTGAGCTGACGGATGTCTTCACGGACATCTTTAACACTTCCCTGCAGCAGGCCATCGTCCCGTCGTGTTTCAAAGCTGCCACCATTGTACCTGTGCCGAAGAAACCCGCTCCGTCCTGCTTCAATGACTACCGCCCCGTAGCACTCACGCCCATCATCATGAAGTGCTTTGAGCGGCTTGTCATGGAGCACATCCGATCCGTTCTCCCCCCCACCATTGACCCCTTCCAGTTTGCGTACCGAGCCAAACGGTCTTCTGAGGATGCCATCTGCTCTGCCCTCCACTCGGCCCTCACCCACCTGGAGAGGAGGGACTCGTATGTGAGATTGCTGTTTGTGGACTTCAGTTCTGCCTTCAACACCATTGTGCCACAACGCCTCATCAGCAAACTTGACGCGCTGGGCCTCAGTACCTACCTCTGCAACTGGCTACTGGACTTCCTCTGTCAGAGGCCACAGGTAGTACGTGTTGGCGACAAAATCTCCGCCAGCATCACGCTGAGCACGGGGGCCCCCCAAGGCTGCGTGCTCAGTCCGCTGCTCTTCACCCTCCTGACGCATGACTGCACTGCAACCTACAGCGACAACCGTATCGTGAAGTTTGCTGACGACACGACTCTGGTGGGTCTCATCACCAAGGGAGACGAGACTCAATACAGGCTGGAGGTTGACCTTCTGACCACGTGGTGCAGGGACAACAACCTCCTGCTGAACGTCGACAAGACCAAGGAGATTGTTGTGGACTTCCGGAAGGGTCACACCCAACACCTGCCGCTGACCATCGACGGTGCTGTGGTGGAGAGAGTGAGCAGCGCCAAGTTCCTGGGGGTGCACATCAGTGAGGATCTCTCCTGGTCCACCAACACCGCATCACTGGCAAAGAAAGCCCAGCGCCGCCTGTACTTCCTGCGGAAACTCAGGCGAGCGAGCGCTCCTCCGGCCGTCATGACTGCATTTTACCGATGCACCATTGAGAGCGTCCTCTCCAGCTGTATTGCTGTTTGGGGTGGCGGCTGCACTGACTACAACTTGAAGGCCCTGCAGCGCATAGTGAACACAGCTGGTAAGATTGCTGGTGCTTCGCTCCCCTCCTTGAAGGACATTTACACCTCCCATCTCACCCGCAAGGCGACCACGATTGTGAGTGATGTGAGTCACCCCGCTCACTCTTTGTTCGAGCTTCTGCCCTCTGGGAAGAGGTACAGAAGCCTGCGCTCCCGCACCACCAGACTCTCAAACAGCTTCATACTCCAGGCTGTTAGGATCCTGAACTCGCTCCCCCGTTCTGCGTAGCGTCTTGTACTTTTACTGTCTGTACTGTCTGTATGCACACTGGCTCTTATTTGTTGTGTTATCTGTTTATTTATTATTTATTATTACTCTTATTATTTATTGTTTGTGCTTTTTTTGTTTATGATGTTTTTTACTTTTGCGCTATGCTTGCTGGCTCCGTTTTGCTCCTCTTATTTATTGTGTTATCTGTTTATTTATTATTTATTCATCACTCTTACTATTGATTGTTTGAATTTCTGCCTTCTTGTTTTTATATTGTGTCGCGTACTTGTATGTCTATCGTGTTATGTGTCTCGTCACCGTGGGATAGAGAAAAACGTAATTTCGGTCTCTTTGTGACATGTGGAGAGATTGAAAATAAAGCTGACTTTGACTTTGACTTTTGATCTCTCCACCCTGCTCTTGATAAAGGGCTGCCCCCAGCCCGGTCGTACTTGCATCTGTATGTAATACATACGGTAACCTGGGGTTGGCAAAGGCCAAAACTGGGGCAGAAGTCAGTTTGTTTATTATCGTTTCAAATGCCTGCTGGCAACAGTCTGTCCATCTTTCCCCAAAAGGAGATTTCGGCTGAAAGTACTGGACTTTATTCGACTGTGAGACATTTTTCTTCCTCAGCGGTGGATATCCAGCAGTAAGACCGGTAAGAGGTTTGACAATCTTAGAGAAGTCTTTGATAAATCGCCTGTAGTATCCTGCGAATCCTAAGAAAGAACGTAGCTCTTTCAAATTTTTGGGGCTTGGCCATGTTTTTAAAGCGTTAACTTTCTCAGGGTCTGTTTCAACACCATGTTGGGAAACGATGTGGCCCAAGTACTTCACGGATGTATGGAAAAACATGCATTTTTCAAGGGAAAGTTTTAGGCCATATTCTTTGAGGCGATTGAGTACATGGAGAAGTCGGGTTTCATGTTGTTCGAGTGTTTCTGAAAACACTATGAGGTCATCTAGAAAGACAAGGACTTCTTTTAGATGGATGTCACCCATGCATTTCTCCATCAGCCTTTGGAATGTGCTGGGAGCATTTGTAACACCCTGAGGCATCCTGTTAAATTCAAAAAATCCCATCGGGCATGTAAAGGCTGTCTTGTGCTTGTCTGTCTCATCGACTTCGATTTGGTAGTATCCGCTCTTGAGATCAAGGACCGAAAACCATTTCGATCCTGTGAGTGCAGAAAAGGTTTCTTCCAAATTAGGAAGTGCATAGGCGTCTTTGATCGTGGTTAAATTCAGCTTCCGGTAATCGACACAAAGTCTTATATCCCCGTTTTTCTTCCTTACCACAACTATTGGCGAGGAAAACGGTGATTCAGACTCGCGGATTATTCCTGCTTCCATCAGCTCTTGCAAGTGCTGACGTACTGCATCGATGTCTTGTGGCCGTATTGGTCGGGGTCTGTGCTTGAAAGGGGTTTCGTCACTTAGTTTGATTTGGTGCTTGACTTTGTTCGTGCAACCGAAATCTGTGTCATGTCGTGCAAATACTTCTGGCATAGCACTCAGCTTCTGTATGATTCGCTCCTTCCATTCAGCAGAAATGGGAGAATCAGAGAAATTTAAATTTAGCTCTGTGGACTTCAAGTTGGATTTCTGCTTGGTTTGCATCACTTCTTGCACAGCATGCATTTCTGCAATGACACTTTTTGCAGGAATACTTATGGCATGTTCACTTTCATTCCTTAGGACAACTGCAAGCTTTTGTGAGCAGTTTTCCGGAAGGGTAAGTAAACAATTGGTGACTACGACACCACCAGGCAAGGAGGATGAGGACGGTGACTCGACCACTATCCACTTCCCTGGCGTTGCAGTGTTTACATGGACTACTCCCTCCAAAACTCGACTTTGACCAGCAGGAAGTAATTCAGGTTCTTTTCCCGACAGTGTGACAAGACCAAGACTGCCGTCATCTTTCATTTTGTGTCTCTGTTGTAACACGCTCAAGACCACTCTGTAACCATGTGGGAGGACACGGAGATCTGTATCAGTCAAGGGAAGGTTTTCAAAAAGAGGGTCAAGCGTGTTAGTGCCAATCAGGAGAGAAGACTGGACACTAGAGCGTGTGTCTGGAACAATTAATGCAAGAGAGGACACAGTGAGTTCAGTTCCAAAACAGTCTTTTGGAAAAGTGATATCAACACCAATGTAGCCTGAATAGGGAACATTTTCACCATTTGCAGCTTCGACTTCCAACAGATCTTGTATTGGATGGATTGTCAGGTGTGAGAGATAGCTTTTGTAGAAAGACTGGGACACTGTGGTCACTTGCGATCCGGTATCAAGAAGACAATGGCAGGCGTGTCCATTGATTTGTACTTGAGCAGTGTATTTAGCTCCAATCAGACCTTTAGGAATTTTCACAGTGGTGAAGCGGTTGTGGAAGAATTGTCTTTTGGTTTTTGGTGAATGTTCAGTGGGACTAGTTTCCGTTTCAGCACCCATTTGTCCCGCCATGAGTGCTACTTTTAGTTTAAAGGTGGGGTCTGGTTGTTTTGCTTGTCCCACAGTGACTGTTTCTCTCTCAACTGTTTCTTTTTTTTAGCAACTAAGGATGGGTTTGGCTCACTGGTACATGTCGAGATGATGTGACCATCTTCACCGCACTGGAAGCAGTACCAAGGCTTTGGTCTTTTACTTGCAGCTTGAGGTGGCAAGAGAGCTTGTTCAGGTACTTTGTGTTCAGGGTTTGTCTTGGTATTAGCTGATGGTTGATTAAGTCTTTTCTTGCTTCTTTGTGGCTGTAGCTTAGTGATGTGGCTCTGGAGTTCAGCGATTTGTGCTCTCATTTCTTTGAAGATGTCATTTTGTGGAATTTCCGTTGGTTGTCCCTTTTTAAGTTTCAGTTGTGTCAGTTGAGTTTGTAGGTCACCTATCTGGGTTTGCATTTCAGCAAGATCAGTTTGCATTGGAGGATCTGAGAAGTTCGCGCTAGCAGCAATAGAATGTGCTGTTACTTTTGGTCTGGTTGCAGCAAAATGTTGTTTCATCCTACTCTCCTTTGCAATATGGTTGTCTTCTTCTACTCTCAACTGTAGAAGTAGATTAGTGAATGTAGGAGGTTTGTCTTTCAATTTTCCAAGCTGAAGATCTGTTAACAGGGCATTATTCCAACAGCCGCGGCAGAATTGACGCAGAAGGTGTCGGTCAGCTTCACCGGCTACTACTCCACCTCTGTTCAAGGCTTTGGATAGCGCTGTTTGCAACCGATGGAGATAGTGTGAAGGCTTTTCACCTGGGTCTTGAAATGTGTTGAGAAATTTGGCAAAGAGCTCATCGCCGTCTTCCACTGTGCCAAAAGCTGAGTTCAGCAGTTCAAGATAGGCAGATGGTAAGGCATTAGGCCCAAGAGGTTTCACCAAATTTGCAGCAGGTGATACAAGACTGTCTAAGATCTTCCGTGAACGATGCAAATCAGATAAATCAGGATCTTGCAATATGAGCTCAACACTGTGACGCCATGTATCAAAATCAACCTCGTGACTGGGATAAGGTATTTTACCTGAAAACTGTCTGAGGCGGAAAGAAGAATGTATCGGTGAGACAGGAGCTTCACTTCGCACTATGTGTTCCACAACAACCTTTTGAACCTCTGGAGGAGTTAGAAAGCGTGCTGGTATGTGAGATGGTTGGTCACTTTGTGGTTGGTTAACTGTTACAGGAGAACTGAAGCTTATATTCGGATTAATTGGTTTCATAGTTTCATCTTGACGTTGGTCAGTGACTTCTGGTGGTCTTTCAACAGTGGTTGTTGGCTCATTCTGGTTCTCTGAGACGGAATCCATATCTTCGGGTGTTTTTGGGTTGCTTACAATCGACTGAGCACATTTGGAAAGGTGTTCATGCAAAACATCTTCGAAAGATTTGCCGCTTATTTTGGCAATTTTCTGCAGTTCACTGAAAAAGCTGTGGGTGGCACTGTTCGTAACAGTTGATAAATACTCAGTTGACAGAGCTCTGATATGGTAAGAGACTTCATTGGAGCATTGAAGTGTATGGGGCAGTAAAGGTTCAAGTGCGGTCAAGGCAGTGCCGCTCTCATATTCCACAATGGCATTTCTGTGGTAGGAAGACTGGGATTCATCTATTTGAATTGTCCTAGCAATCTGCCCGTACCTACTCAGGAAGTCAGTTAATTCTTCATCAACATCAGTGTCAGTGAGCCCACTAACTATAACTGAGTTTGGGGTTTTAATATTTTCTTTATCAATGACCTCCATTTTTTTTTCCGGCTTGGTCTATTTTAAGGTCTGGGTCAGGTAATATTGTTTGAATTAACCACCACTCCTGGCTGGCTCGCCACTTTCTGTAACACCTATATCGCTTTGGACAGTGCTTACAGTAATTTAGATCATGGACCAATTCTAAGTTCGGCTATATTTGCAGTGGTGATAGAGTGAGCAGAATAAATGACCACAGACCAAAGTTTGAATTGAACTGCCGGCTTATTTTAGAAGAGAAAAATAGAGAAAAATAGTTGACATACAATTTACAACAATAGACATACAATTCACATTTAAACTCAACGTTAGTTGAAGAAAATAAGTTTCCTTTCAGTAAACTTTTCAGTTTAAATGATTTCAATTAAAACCCGGGTTGTTTTATTAATTCTAAGGTTCAATCGGTTTAGTTACCTCACTTTGTGTTGTTTGAATAATATTCAATACAAGTAAGTAATTCGAAACAATAATAAATCTAATTTGAGTTAAGTAAAGCCACTTTTAAATTCCCTCGATTTCACTGGTTTTGTTCACACCAATCAATATTTCAATAACACCATTTCAGCATCATCGTACATATAGTTCACAAAAAAATTAAAGTGACAAAATGTACAAAACTCAAAACAATTCAGCAAAAGACTGAACGACTTTCGTTATCCAAATGTCTCTATATCCCTTCAGTTTGTTTCTCTTGCTTTGTTCCTGAAGAGTCAATCAATCCTTTCCGAAATCCACCTCGGTGTAGCAGTGGGGAAAAAAATATGGATAGATCCTACCAGGTTCGATGAACCTCGTCCAGCAAGTGCTCTCCGCTCCTGCGTGAGAAAAAATTCAAAGGCCTCTTTGGTGGCTCGCCATCTTGCGACTCGCACAAGAAATCAGCTTCGTTATTAGTTCAGAGGTTTCCGAACCAACTCTCGTGAATCCAGTCCTGTTCCGCACTTAGTGCATCACCAAGGTGAAAAAAAAGTTTGGAAACAGAAAAATAGGTCCATCAAATACAAAAAACTTCATACAATACTGTGTCACGTTCCCTCTCTCTCTTTAGTTTAACGGACTTACTCCCGTATCACCTTCGTCATCCTCTCTCCAAAAAAAACAAAAACGGCGGGAAAAGGAAAAAAGTAGAGTTCGCATTTCTGGTCACATGGGTTTTTTCCTACGTCATCATGTCCCTTCAAAATAAAAGTGAATGTTCACACTTTTGTCATTTTATCAACTACAAAACGTTAATAAAATAATAAATTTGTATTGTTTTAATATTTTACATGCTTTTAATCTGTGTTGGTCTGTTTAGAAGATATTTATAATGTACTTTCTTTTGACTGTTTTTATTAACAGGCTCTTATTTTACAAGGCTATGTTTAACAGGCTCTTATTTTACAAGGCTATGTTAACCTGGGTTACACCCTCCCTGCCTAAATCTATGCAAGTCCCTTTGCATAACGCATAGTTTAGAGTACTTTGATCTCATGGTTCTCCTCATGGTTCTCGATGTAATTTGTTACAGATTCGCTTAAGCTCTGGAACAACGATTGAACTAGGCTCACAAGAGGGGTTCCTAACTGAGGGTAGGTTAACCTTTTGGGTTTCGTTCTCTCTCGAGAAGATCTTCTGACAACTTGGTCAGATTCTGGGACAAATTCTTCATTGTCATCTGTCACAGTTTCAGTGTCATTTACTTGAGGTCTTCTTGTCTCCTCATGGTCAGTCTGGTTTAGATCCGGGGGATTTCCCTTTTCACTCAAGTGAGTACTTGATTCTCCTTCCCTTCCAGGTGATCTTTCCAGTTCCGGCAATATTTCAGTTTCAATGGAATCCTTTGGAGCATTATCAGACAACATCAAAAGCTCTGGAATTACATCATCATCTGGTTCATTCTGTTCATCAGTAAGATTGGAATGTGGTCTGGGAAGAACTACTTTATATTCCTCAAGTGACCTCGAGATCTCCCGTGGAGGACCCGAAGAGTAGTATAAAGGGTAGTTATCCTCTTCCTCAGAGTTGTAGTCAGGTTCAGGTTCTTCAGAGTCTGGTATTGGATGTTGTCGTGTGATTGGTCGACGGGGCTTCTCTGGGACGGCAGGAGAATTTGCAGGGACAGATGGCAGAAATCCGCATGGCAACAAAAGGTCTCTGTGCAGGGTCCTAGTAGGACCATTTTGATGTTCTGGTCTTACTATATACACAGGTAAGTTGTCCTTTTGACTCACAACCACATGGACCGTGGACTCCCATCTATCAGCCAACTTGTGTTTCCCCCTTATTCGGACATTCCTCACAAGCACACGATCACCAACAGTTAAGGCAGATTCAGTTACATGTTTGTCATATCTGCTTTTGTTTCGTTCAGCAACTTTAGCAGCATTTGTGATAGCCAGTTGGTAACTCTCTTGGAGGTGAGATTTGAGAGCTTTGACATACTGTGAATGAGATTGTCCCCGACGTTGGTTCCGAGGAAGATTGAAGGCAAGGTCTATTGGCAGTCGAGGTTGTCTTCCAAACATTAATTCGTACGGTGTAAACCCTGTGCTATCGTGTCTGGTACAGTTATGCGCATGCATGAGTGGTTTTACAAAGTCATGCCAATGCCTCTTGTCTTCATCTTTGAGTGTACCTAACATGTTCAGTAAGGTACGATTGAATCGTTCTACAGGGTTTCCCCTGGGATGATAGGGTGAAGTCCTAACTTTTTGTATTCCAGCCAAGTTACACAGTTCTTTGATAGTTTTTGATTCAAAGTCCGCTCCTTGGTCACTATGCAACTTCTCAGGAAAACCATAGTGGATGAAGAAGTTTTCCCACAGGGCCTTCGCTACAGTTCGAGCTTTTTGGTTAGGCGTTGGAGTTGCAACAGCGTACTTTGTAAAGAAGTCTGTGATTACAAGGACATCTTTTGTAGAACTGCGGTCTGGTTCGATCGACAAAAAGTCAATACATACTAATTCCAGGGGTCTGGTAACTTGTATGTTTACCAAGGGTGCGGCCTTCTCTGGCAATGTTTTCCGGCAGACGCACCTCTGACAACTTTTAATCTTTTGCTCTATGTCTGCAGCCATTTTGGGCCAGAAGAATCTGGCTCTGATGAGGTCAAGGGTACGGTCAAACCCAAGATGGCCCATGTCGTCATGGAGACTTTTCAATGTCATGGGTCTGAGGCTTTCAGGAAGGACAAGTTGAGACTGGGTTTCACCAAGTTTCCTCTTCCGATACAAAACACCATTCTGCAGCTCAAGTTTGTTTAGTTCACGCAGAAAGATGGAAAGTTGTGGAAGTTCTTTCCGTAGCATAGGAGAAGATGTTTCACCCGTTTCAAGCTGGTGTATGATTTCATTGATAGCAGGATCATTTCTTTGACTTTGTCTTAACTCCTCTTCCGAGATGCTTGGAATTACAGGGAGAATGTCACACTGGTGGAAGCTGTCAGGAACAGCATCAGCGGACATGGACAAAGACGTTACAAGTGGATATGTAAGAGCATTGTGGTCTGAGTTGAGAGATTGGAGGACTAGGTGTTTGTCACAGATTGCCCTCACTGCATGAGGAGGAACATCAGTGAAAGGATCGGCACCAGGTAAGTGATGTTGGACAAACTGGCGAATTCTCTCTTGTTCTTTTAGGGAAACACGGTCATTTATTGGCTCTGGGTGTGGACGGCGTGATAATCCGTCTGCATCAGCATTTTGATTTCCTGCTCTGTACCGGAGGTTGAACTCGAAGGTAGAGAGGGCAGACAACCAGCGATAACTCGTTGCATCTAACTTAGCGGTGGTCAAAATGTAAGTTAGAGGGTTGCTGTCAGTTATTACAGTGAAAGGACTGCCATAAAGGTAATCACAAAACTTTTCCGTGACAGCCCACTTGAGGGCAAGAAACTCAAGTTTGTGAGCGGGGTAACGGCTTTCACTTTGTGATAGTCCTCTGCTCGCGTATGCAATTACACGCATCTCTCCACCCTGCTCTTGATAAAGGGCTGCCCCCAGCCCGGTCGTACTTGCATCTGTATGTAATACATACGGCAACCTGGGGTTGGCAAAGGCCAAAACTGGGGCAGAAGTCAGTTTGTTTATTATCGTTTCAAATGCCTGCTGGCAATAGTCTGTCCATCTTTCCCCAAAAGGAGATTTCGGCTGAAAGTACTGGACTTTATTCGACTGTGAGACATTTTTCTTCCTCAGCGGTGGATATCCAGCAGTAAGACCGGTAAGAGGTTTGACAATCTTAGAGAAGTCTTTGATAAATCGCCTGTAGTATCCTGCGAATCCTAAGAAAGAACGTAGCTCTTTCAAATTTTTGGGGCTTGGCCATGGTTTTAAAGCGTTAACTTTCTCAGGGTCTGTTTCAACACCATGTTGGGAAACGATGTGGCCCAAGTACTTCACGGATGTATGGAAAAACATGCATTTTTCAAGGGAAAGTTTTAGGCCATATTCTTTGAGGCGATTGAGTACATGGAGAAGTCGGGTTTCATGTTGTTCGAGTGTTTCTGAAAACACTATGAGGTCATCTAGAAAGACAAGGACTTCTTTTAGATGGATGTCACCCATGCATTTCTCCATCAGCCTTTGGAATGTGCTGGGAGCATTTGTAACACCCTGAGGCATCCTGTTAAATTCAAAAAATCCCATCGGGCATGTAAAGGCTGTCTTGTGCTTGTCTGTCTCATCGACTTCGATTTGGTAGTATCCGCTCTTGAGATCAAGGACCGAAAACCATTTCGATCCTGTGAGTGCAGAAAAGGTTTCTTCCAAATTAGGAAGTGCATAGGCGTCTTTGATCGTGGTTAAATTCAGCTTCCGGTAATCGACACAAAGTCTTATATCCCCGTTTTTCTTCCTTACCACAACTATTGGCGAGGAAAACGGTGATTCAGACTCGCGGATTATTCCTGCTTCCATCAGCTCTTGCAAGTGCTGACGTACTGCATCGATGTCTTGTGGCCGTATTGGTCGGGGTCTGTGCTTGAAAGGGGTTTCGTCACTTAGTTTGATTTGGTGCTTGACTTTGTTCGTGCAACCGAAATCTGTGTCATGTCGTGCAAATACTTCTGGCATAGCACTCAGCTTCTGTATGATTCGCTCCTTCCATTCAGCAGAAATGGGAGAATCAGAGAAATTTAAATTTAGCTCTGTGGACTTCAAGTTGGATTTCTGCTTGGTTTGCATCACTTCTTGCACAGCATGCATTTCTGCAATGACACTTTTTGCAGGAATACTTATGGCATGTTCACTTTCATTGCTTAGGACAACTGCAAGCTTTTGTGAGCGGTTTTCCGGAAGGGTAAGTAAACAATTGGTGACTACGACACCACCAGGCAAGGAGGATGAGGACGGTGACTCGACCACTATCCACTTCCCTGGCGTTGCAGTGTTTACATGGACTACTCCCTCCAAAACTCGACTTTGACCAGCAGGAAGTAATTCAGGTTCTTTTCCCGACAGTGTGACAAGACCAAGACTGCCGTCATCTTTCATTTTGTGTCTCTGTTGTAACACGCTCAAGACCACTCTGTAACCATGTGGGAGGACACGGAGATCTGTATCAGTCAAGGGAAGGTTTTCAAAAAGAGGGTCAAGCGTGTTAGTGCCAATCAGGAGAGAAGACTGGACACTAGAGCGTGTGTCTGGAACAATTAATGCAAGAGAGGACACAGTGAGTTCAGTTCCAAAACAGTCTTTTGGAAAAGTGATATCAACACCAATGTAGCCTGAATAGGGAACATTTTCACCATTTGCAGCTTCGACTTCCAACAGATCTTGTATTGGATGGATTGTCAGGTGTGAGAGATAGCTTTTGTAGAAAGACTGGGACACTGTGGTCACTTGCGATCCGGTATCAAGAAGACAATGGCAGGCGTGTCCATTGATTTGTACTTGAGCAGTGTATTTAGCTCCAATCAGACCTTTAGGAATTTTCACAGTGGTGAAGCGGTTGTGGAAGAATTGTCTTTTGGTTTTTGGTGAATGTTCAGTGGGACTAGTTTCCGTTTCAGCACCCATTTGTCCCGCCATGAGTGCTACTTTTAGTTTAAAGGTGGGGTCTGGTTGTTTTGCTTGTCCCACAGTGACTGTTTCTCTCTCAACTGTTTCTTTTTTTTAGCAACTAAGGATGGGTTTGGCTCACTGGTACATGTCGAGATGATGTGACCATCTTCACCGCACTGGAAGCAGTACCAAGGCTTTGGTCTTTTACTTGCAGCTTGAGGTGGCAAGAGAGCTTGTTCAGGTACTTTGTGTTCAGGGTTTGTCTTGGTATTAGCTGATGGTTGATTAAGTCTTTTCTTGCTTCTTTGTGGCTGTAGCTTAGTGATGTGGCTCTGGAGTTCAGCGATTTGTGCTCTCATTTCTTTGAAGATGTCATTTTGTGGAATTTCCGTTGGTTGTCCCTTTTTAAGTTTCAGTTGTGTCAGTTGAGTTTGTAGGTCACCTATCTGGGTTTGCATTTCAGCAAGATCAGTTTGCATTGGAGGATCTGAGAAGTTCGCGCTAGCAGCAATAGAATGTGCTGTTACTTTTGGTCTGGTTGCAGCAAAATGTTGTTTCATCCTACTCTCCTTTGCAATATGGTTGTCTTCTTCTACTCTCAACTGTAGAAGTAGATTAGTGAATGTAGGAGGTTTGTCTTTCAATTTTCCAAGCTGAAGATCTGTTAACAGGGCATTATTCCAACAGCCGCGGCAGAATTGACGCAGAAGGTGTCGGTCAGCTTCACCGGCTACTACTCCACCTCTGTTCAAGGCTTTGGATAGCGCTGTTTGCAACCGATGGAGATAGTGTGAAGGCTTTTCACCTGGGTCTTGAAATGTGTTGAGAAATTTGGCAAAGAGCTCATCGCCGTCTTCCACTGTGCCAAAAGCTGAGTTCAGCAGTTCAAGATAGGCAGATGGTAAGGCATTAGGCCCAAGAGGTTTCACCAAATTTGCAGCAGGTGATACAAGACTGTCTAAGATCTTCCGTGAACGATGCAAATCAGATAAATCAGGATCTTGCAATATGAGCTCAACACTGTGACGCCATGTATCAAAATCAACCTCGTGACTGGGATAAGGTATTTTACCTGAAAACTGTCTGAGGCGGAAAGAAGAATGTATCGGTGAGAGAGGAGCTTCACTTCGCACTATGTGTTCCACAACAACCTTTTGAACCTCTGGAGGAGTTAGAAAGCGTGCTGGTATGTGAGATGGTTGGTCACTTTGTGGTTGGTTAACTGTTACAGGAGAACTGAAGCTTATATTCGGATTAATTGGTTTCATAGTTTCATCTTGACGTTGGTCAGTGACTTCTGGTGGTCTTTCAACAGTGGTTGTTGGCTCATTCTGGTTCTCTGAGACGGAATCCATATCTTCGGGTGTTTTTGGGTTGCTTACAATCGACTGAGCACATTTGGAAAGGTGTTCATGCAAAACATCTTCGAAAGATTTGCCGCTTATTTTGGCAATTTTCTGCAGTTCACTGAAAAAGCTGTGGGTGGCACTGTTCGTAACAGTTGATAAATACTCAGTTGACAGAGCTCTGATATGGTAAGAGACTTCATTGGAGCATTCAAGTGTATGGGGCAGTAAAGGTTCAAGTGCGGTCAAGGCAGTGCCGCTCTCATATTCCACAATGGCATTTCTGTGGTAGGAAGACTGGGATTCATCTATTTGAATTGTCCTAGCAATCTGCCCGTACCTACTCAGGAAGTCAGTTAATTCTTCATCAACATCAGTGTCAGTGAGCCCACTAACTATAACTGAGTTTGGGGTTTTAATATTTTCTTTATCAATGACCTCCATTTTTTTTTCCGGCTTGGTCTATTTTAAGGTCTGGGTCAGGTAATATTATTTGAATTAACCACCACTCCTGGCTGGCTCGCCACTTTCTGTAACACCTATATCGCTTTGGACAGTGCTTACAGTAATTTAGATCATGGACCAATTCTAAGTTCGGCTATATTTGCAGTGGTGATAGAGTGAGCAGAATAAATGACCACAGACCAAAGTTTGAATTGAACTGCCGGCTTATTTTAGAAGAGAAAAATAGAGAAAAATAGTTGACATACAATTTACAACAATAGACATACAATTCACATTTAAACTCAACGTTAGTTGAAGAAAATAAGTTTCCTTTCAGTAAACTTTTCAGTTTAAATGATTTCAATTAAAACCCGGGTTGTTTTATTAATTCTAAGGTTCAATCGGTTTAGTTACCTCACTTTGTGTTGTTTGAATAATATTCAATACAAGTAAGTAATTCGAAACAATAATAAATCTAATTTGAGTTAAGTAAAGCCACTTTTAAATTCCCTCGATTTCACTGGTTTTGTTCACACCAATCAATATTTCAATAACACCATTTCAGCATCATCGTACATATAGTTCACAAAAAAATTAAAGTGACAAAATGTACAAAACTCAAAACAATTCAGCAAAAGACTGAACGACTTTCGTTATCCAAATGTCTCTATATCCCTTCAGTTTGTTTCTCTTGCTTTGTTCCTGAAGAGTCAATCAATCCTTTCCGAAATCCACCTCGGTGTAGCAGTGGGGAAAAAAATATGGATAGATCCTACCAGGTTCGATGAATCTCGTCCAGCAAGTGCTCTCCGCTCCTGCGTGAGAAAAAATTCAAAGGCCTCTTTGGTGGCTCGCCATCTTGCGACTCGCACAAGAAATCAGCTTCGTTATTAGTTCAGAGGTTTCCGAACCAACTCTCGTGAATCCAGTCCTGTTCCGCACTTAGTGCATCACCAAGGTGAAAAAAAAGTTTGGAAACAGAAAAATAGGTCCATCAAATACAAAAAACTTCATACAATACTGTGTCACGTTCCCTCTCTCTCTTTAGTTTAACGGACTTACTCCCGTATCACCTTCGTCATCCTCTCTCCAAAAAAAACAAAAACGGCGGGAAAAGGAAAAAAGTAGAGTTCGCATTTCTGGTCACATGGGTTTTTTCCTACGTCATCATATCCCTTCAAAATAAAAGTGAATGTTCACACTTTTGTCATTTTATCAACTACAAAACGTTAATAAAATAATAAATTTGTATTGTTTTAATATTTTACATGCTTTTAATCTGTGTTGGTCTGTTTAGAAGATATTTACAATGTACTTTCTTTTGACTGTTTTTATTAACAGGCTCTTATTTTACAAGGCTATGTTTAACAGGCTCTTATTTTACAAGGCTATGTTAACCTGGGTTACACATGGAATGGACAGTGTGACCAGTGATAGGCCGGAGAGGAGAACCTCCATCATTGCCAGGGAACTGAGAAGATGCCGGATTGACATAGCTGCTCTTTCAGAAACCCGACGGGCAGAGGAAGCTCATCTGAAGGAGGAAAAGGGTGGGTACACTTTCTTCTGGAAAGGAAAGGCCACAGATGACCCTAGGATCCATGGGGTTGGTTTTGCCATCAAGAACCAACTGATCAGTCAGCTCTCTGAACTCCCTGTGGGAATCAGTGAGCGCCTGATGACCCTCCGTCTGGTGCTGGCCAACAACCAGACGGCAACAGTTCTTAGTGCTTATGCACCTACCCTCGTTTCCGATGAGGACAAAAAAAGAGTCCTTCTATGCCTGTCTGGATGAGGTATTGTCAAAAATCCCTAAGGAGGACAAGATGATTATATTGGGAGATTTCAATGCCAGAGTGGGCCGAGACCACCACCTCTGGAAGGGCACCATTGGAAAGGAAGGTATTGGAAACATCAACTCCAACGGGGTTTTCCTTCTTAGCAAATGTGCTCAATACGACCTTACCATCACCAATACCATCTTTCACCAGAAGAACAACCTCAAGGGACACCCTCGCTCTAAACCAATGGTTCCCAAACCTTTGCAGGCTGGCGCCCCCTTGACTCCCCAGTGAATTCCTAGCGACCCCCCCCCACAGACACATATGGAAACAAACACCTCTTTCTTGATATTTGGTATGCTGCAATTTGAAAAGAGAAAGGTTAAACACAAATGTGTATTTCACAAATAAAACCCAATTTAGTAAACCAATTCATTTTTTAGCAGTTTTAACTGTTTCAGCAACATAGAATGGTAAATAAACATTCCACCAGTAACCTTCATTATCTCACACTTAATATTAATGGGATGGTTGTGCTTGGTGCAGGGACATAAGCTTCTCAACATCAGGCTGGAACTCACTAAGAAGAAGTCGTAGATCCCCACGGTCAGTAATTTTCAGTCGTTTCTGTTTTCAGTCAAACAAACGTCGACTTCGGACTGCCGTCCCCCTACCGCCCCTTTCTTCCTCACCGCCCCACCTTATCTTTCCACCGCCCCCAGGGGGGCGGTACCGCCCACTTTGGGAACCACTGCTCTAAACAATGGCATCTGTCACGGATCGGAGTGTGGAAATGGAGCAGGGCGACCAAGTGCAGCTTGGACCAGGGTTTATTGGAGCAAACTCAAACTAACAGAATCGGTACACTGACATAACTGACTAACAAAACCAACAACAGGAACCGAACAGAGACGTGAGAAAAAAAGACAGGGTGACATTACCAAAGACAAGACCAAACAAAACCTCATGACAGTAACAACCATCATCAATGCTCCGACAGGGAGTAACACACAGACAGGACTTAAATATGCGACAGGTAACAAGAAGCAGGTGAGTATGATCACACTAATCATGGGCACACAGGAGGGGAGGGGCGAGCACACAGACACACGGACATGAGCACACAGACATGATCGGGGATGAGTCGTGACAGAACCCCCCCCACAAGAGACGGCTCCCGACGTCCCAAAACCCAACCCCCCACGGCGGCACGCGGGGGTGGGGGGGGGGTTAAGCGCACCAGTCCAGACGACACTGGTCTTTGAAATAGCCTGAACCGTGCACGGCGGCGACTTGGGGCACAGAACCGCACTCGGGCAGCGACTTGGGGCACAGAATCGCAGTCGGGCAGCGACTTGGGGCACAGAACCGCACTCGGGCGGCAACTTGGGGAACCGAACCGCACTCGGGCGGCGACTTGCGGCACAAAACCGCACTCGGGCGGCAACTTGGGGAACCGAACCGCACTCGGGCGGCGACTTGCGGCACAGAACCGCACTCGGGCGGCGACTTGGGGCACAGATCCGCACTCGGGCGGCGACTTGGGGGACAGAACCGCACTCGGGCTGCGACTTAGGGGACAGAACCGCACTCAGGCGGCAACTTGGGGAACCGAACCGCACTCGGGCGGCGACTTGGGGAACCAAACCGCACTCGGACGGCGACTTGGGGAACCGAACCGCACTTGGGCGGCAACTTGGAGAACCGAACCGCACTCGGGCGGCCACTTGGGGAACCAAACCGCACTCGGGCGGCAACTTGCGGCACAGAACCGCACTCGGGCGGCATAAAAAAGTCATCGCCGCATTCGGCGGCACCTGAAAGTCCGGACCGCGATCAGCGGCATTTGGAAGGCGGGGCTGCGGCAACAGCAAGAGCCACCACGCGCCGCAGCTGTGGGAGTGGGGCCAGGGACGATTGCGGGTCCGTCGCAGCTGGCCTGTAATCTGGCGACGCGGCAGTGGAGTCCGATCGCGGCCGCGAAGCTGCCGTCGCCAGAAGCACTCCGATGGCGACCGCGGGTCCGGCGTCGCGGCAGCGAAGTCCGATGGCGACAGTGGAGCCGATCGCGCTGGAACCTGCTCGGACGATGGACGGGTGTCGCAGTGGGAGCTAGTGGTGGAGGGAGGTCCAAGCGCTGGTCGCTGTAGTGGTCGGAGCATTCTGTCACGGATCGGAGTGTGGAAATGGAGCAGGGCGACCAAGTGCAGTTTGGACCAGGGTTTATTGAAACAAACTCAAATTAACAGACTCGGTACACTGACATAACTGACTAACGAAACCAACAACAGGAACCAAACAGAGACGTGAGACAAGACAGGAACCAAACAAACCCCATGACAGTAAACTTCATCAATGCTCCGACAGGGAGTAACACACAGACAGGACTTAAATACGTGACAGGTAACAAGAGGCAGGTGAGTATGATCACACTAATCATGGGCACACAGGAGGGGAGGGGCGAGCACACAGACACACGGACATGAGCACACAGACATGATCGGGGATGAGTCGTGACATCATCTTACTGACTATGTCATTGTCAGAGCCAGGGATCAGCACGACGTGAGAATCACAAAAGCCATGATGGATTCAGAGGCCTGCTGGACAGATCACCGCCTGATACGATCCACGATGTCCATCGGACTCAAGAGGAAGAGGAGACTGCAAAAGAAGCTGAGCCGGCAGAGACTAAACCTAGAGACCCTGAACAAAACTGCCGCTCTGCAGCTGTTTCGGGCCTCTCTTGGAGAAAGCCTAAATCAGGAATACCCTGAGGACATTGAAGAACACTGGAGCCTGCTCAAGTCTTCCATCCTCGACACCTGCCGTGCCGCTCTCGGGTACAAGGCCAGAAAGCATCAGGACTGGTTTGATGACAACGACACATAGATAGAACAGCTCATATCCAAGAAAAGGGAAACCTTTCGTGTCTCGCAAAATGACATCACCTGCACAGCAAAGAGACAGGCTCACTCCAGAGCCAAGGCTGACGTCCAGAGCCGGCTGAGACAGATTAAAAACTCCTGGTGGACAGAAAGGGCACTGGAAATCCAGAGTTTGGCAGACTCTGTTGACACCAGAGGCTTTTTCAGCGCTATTAAGGCTGTCTACGGCCCAAGCCATCGCGGCCAAAAACCCCTACGCTCTAAAGACGGGCAGGAGCTGTTGAAGGACAATGAGTCAACAAACAACCGGTGGAGAGAGCACTTTCAGGAACTCCTCAACTGTGACAGCACAACTCAGTCAGATTTCCTCAGTCACATCCCTCAGAGTCCCATCAGGGAAGACATGGGTGACCCTCCCACTTTAGCAGAGGTCCAAGATGCCATCAGGACCCTGAAGAACAACAAGGCCTCTGGGCCAGATGGGATCCCAGCTGAGGTCCTAAAGGAAGGTGGAGTAGAGCTCCAGCGCCACCTCCATTCATTCTTTCTGAAGGTCTGGGAAAAATAAGTACTCACCTCGGAGCACAGGGATGCTCTGATAGTGACCATTTTCAAGAAAGGGGACAAAGCGGATTGCGGAAACTATAGGGGCATCTTGCTCCTTTCAACAGTTGGCAAAGTACTTGCTCGTGTTCTTGCCAATCGCCTGCTGCCACTGTCTGAGGAAGTTCTCCCAGAATCGCAGTGCGGTTTTCGCCCATCTAGAGGCACTGCAGACATGATTTTTACAGCACGCCAACTCTCGGAATAATGCCGTGAGCATAAACTGCCTTTGTTCATGGCTTTCATAGACCTGACAAAATCCTTCTGAGGTATGGTTGCCCGGATAAATACGTCAGAATTCTGCGTTTATTACATGACGGAATGACAGCCACAGTGCTCAACAACAGCTCCTTGACTGAGCCTTTCACTGTAGAGACAGGGGTCAAACAGGGATGCATCATTGCACCCACCCTGTTCTCTGTCTTCATTGCCCCCATACTCCACCTCATCAACGAAGAACTACCACACGGAATCCCAATTTGGTACAGAACTGATGGCAGGCTCTTCAACCTTAACAGGTTCAAAGCCCAAACCAAGATCAGAACCACCACGGCCGTGGAGCTTCAGTATGCAGACAATAATGCCATTGCAGGACACTCTGCAGAAGACCTCCAGGGCATCCTGAAATCCCTCGCTAAGGCATACAGAGCCCTGGGTCTGACCGTGAACATCAAGAAGACCCAGGTGCTACATCAACCCCCACCCAACCAGTCATCTAGTCCGCCCATCATAAATGTGGACAACACTGCACTTGAATATGTTCACCACTTCCCCTACCTCGGCTGCCTTCTCTCCTCCAAAGCGGACATTGACTCTGAGGTCAACCATTGCCTGAGCTGTGCCAGTGGAGTGTATGCCAGACTCCAGAAAAGAGTCTTTAAAGACAGAGACCTCCGGGTTGACACCAACCTCCTGGTTTACAAAGCTGTGGTTCTCCCCACCTTACTTTATGGGGCAGAATCATGGACAACCTACAGCATGCACCTAAGAGCTCTTGAACAACACCACCAGAGAACCTTGAGGAAAATACTCAGGATCAAATGGGAAGACAGACGCACAAACATCAGCGTTCTGGAGGAAGCCAGGATACCGAGCATCACCACCTTAATAATGCAGCACCAACTCCGATGGATAGGACATCTCATCCGCATGGCTGACACCCGCCTCCCCGAACAGATGTTATACTCCCAGCTGGAGAGAGGTCCGCGAGCCCCGAGCGGGCAGAATAAACGTTTTAAGGACAACCTCAAGACCAATCTCAAGAAATTCCAAATAACATCTCAGGACTGGGAGCGCATCACCTTGAACAGGAACTGCTGGAGGGTAGCGGTGCAAGAAGGTGCAGCACATCATGAAAAGGAACTCCGTGTCCTAAAAACCAAACGACAACTCCGTAAGGAAAGACAAAAACAGGCTCCAGCACGACCACAACCACTCACCACTTTCCCCTGCCCAAACTGCACAAAAATACGTGGATCCCGGATCGGCCTCTACGCCCACCTGCGGACCCACAAGTAGACGACCCTGAGACGACCTTCTGCCACCCGAAGCCTCCGCTCATCCAATTCACACCTTCTCCACGTTCCGAAAAACAGTCTGCGCGCCATGGGCGACTGGGCCTTCTGCCATACAGCCCCTACACTGTGGAACTCCCTCCCCGACCACCTAAGAGCACCCCAATCCACTGACTCTTTCAAAACTGGACTTAAAACTCACCTCTTCACCTTAGCATTTCCGTAATTTCTCTCACATCTTGGTTGTCGTCCAGTTGTTTTATACTTGTCCTTGTTTTGTTTTCTTGTTTTTTATTTGCCATGTAGCACTTTGAGATTCCCCCGAATATATAGTGCGTTAGAAATATAATTTATTATTATTATTATTATTATTATTAAGAAGACAGTCATACTCGTCCCGAGTGACCGCCGATGATGGTGTGTGTGTGTGTGTGTGTGCATGTGTGTGTGTGTGTGTGTGCGTGAGTGCGCGTGTGTGCATGCGTGTGTGTGCGTGCGGGTGCGTGTGTGTGTCTATTCCATGCTGTAATGGTTAGCACTCTGGACTCTGGAATCCAGTGACCCGAGTTTTAAGTTTCAGTGGGACCTCAAATATTTGGTCTAATAGTATTTGATAAAGTAATCACGTTTTCCGAGATACAACGTCAACTGGTGGAACTAACTTTACTAGATCTTGGATGGTTCGAAAGCAAATGCTCTTCTAGATTACCGTGTAATGTGTGCATGGTGTGATTGTGAGCACTCTGAATCTAGCAATACAAGCTCAGGTCTTGCTGGAAGTTCCAATTTGTAGTAATTTACCTGGAACAAAAATCTCAGTACATTGTGTACAGCACTATGAGTGTGTAATCACTGCTTCCAATAATTTTGTCAATTTCGTAAAATGAGCGCCTTAGATAGCGCATTGTGCTCAGAAAAATTATGCTCCTCCTTCCATCACTGCCAGGGTTCCATGGTGTAATGGTGAGTACTCTGGACACTGAATCCACCAATCTGAGGTTTGAGGTCATATGCAAAAGTTTCATTCGTATGCAAAATCAATTTCAAGATTTTTCTTTGTAAATCATTGGCTGTTCAGATCAGCAATATCAGTTAAATATATCATATAGCGGACAGACACAATGATATTTGAAAAGTGAAATGAAGTTTATAGGATTTTCAGATTTGTCAAGAAGAATGGTGAAATATACCTTCAACCAGAATCCACACTCATTGGAAGCTATAGGAAATATCTAGAGCAGTGGTTCTTAACCTTGTTGGAGGTACCGAACCCCACCAGTTTCATATGCGCATTCACCGGACCCCTCTTTAGTGAATTTTGTTTTGTTTTGTATTTTCAAGACAGAGATGTTTTTACTGGTGCACAAAATGAGCCGTGCATAAACATCACCTTGTTCAAAGAATAACACCAACACAATGCATGAATTCACGACAAATGACATTCCAGCAAATCAGTGTGACTTCTGCTGTTGCCTTTGCGAGACCAGTTCAGATATGCAGATATATAAATCAGGTGTGTTCGGACCTCTGCAGTGGAGGCTCTACCGAACCCCTGAAACCGACTCACCGAGCCCCCAGGGTTCGACCGAACCCAGGTTAAGAACCACTGGTCTAGAGGCTGTTATTTCTGCAAAAGGAGGATCTACTAAATTTATGTACCTGCCTACGTTTGTTGAAATAATGATTGCACACTGTCTGCAAATCCAATAAACTCATTTCACTTCTCAAATATCACTGCCGCCATCCACCGTGTATTAGGGAAGGGCGGATCGATACCAAAATATCGATATATCGATCCAGGCTGCTCATTTTTGAGTATCGATCTCCCTAGCTAAAATATCGATACTTACAATTATTTAATTATATTTTTCCTCATTTTTTTCTGCTCCAATTTGACGACTTGCACTCATGCTAGCACTACTTTTCCTTCCGCCTGCTGCACCGGCGTGTCCTGCACTGCTCTGCTCCCGCCCCCTTTTCTCACAAGCCAAGCCCTCCTCCTCCGCCCCCCGTTCCAATCCAAACAAACACAAACAAGCATGGCCACGGCGGCGGCCCAGTCCGAACGCAAGAGAAGTCAGTTTTGGGGATATTATATTTTACTTAATAACAACGAGGCAAAATGTGAAATATGTCACAAAACAATTAAATATTGTGGCAACACCACAAACTTGACAAAACATTTAAGCAAAATTCACCCCACGGTTCATGAAGAGCTGCAATTGAAACGTGCCGCAGACACTAAGGCAGCGACGGAAAACCCTGCAGCCACACCGAGGCTAAGGTACCAAAGTACCTTAGAAGCAGCGTTTCAGAAAGGCAAGACATATCCAGGTATCAGGTGCTAACCAAAAATCGTAAGCATTTGTGGTTGATGTGCTATTTGAAGCAATAATTACTACGCTTTAGTCAGTCATTTATAAATAAAGTTTTCCCCTTTTCAATTTGTGGTCAAACGCCATACGTTTTATTTGTAACTCCACTTCCTATAAACAACACTAAAGTATTACAATATTAAATGTAAGTATCCAGTGGCTTTACAAATTGATAGTTTCGCTGCTCATGACGATTAAACCCTGCATCTCTGTTGGTACCATGTCTCTTTTTAGATTATACTAAAAGACAAAACTTTTTCCCAACAACAGAGAGAGAGAGAGAAAAAAGTAAAGAATAGCTCCTTTTTATTAAAGTTATACTATTAATATGCATCTTCCACTAATGCACTAATGTCTAAAAAGGTTAATAATTCATGTACATGACGTAATACTTTTTTCTACAAAATTCAATAGATGACTCTCCAAGAGCAAGAATGCCACTGCATTTAAATTGTTTTTTTGGCGGGAAATAACACTTCCGGTATCGATATCGGATCAAATATCGGGTATTTTGGGTAGGAAATACTTGGTATCGGATCGATTCCAAAATCATTGGTATCGCCCATCCCTACCGTGTATGGATTCGGGCTAGCGCCCAAGATTCAATTGGGCTAGTTGATCAACAGCAATGTTTTAAAGTAGGGCTCGTCGGGGAGTCGACCCAAGGATCTCCCACACCCAAAGGGAGAATCATACCCCGAGACCAACGAGCCACAGCAAGAACTGGCAGACTATGTAACGTTGGCTTGTCAAACGCTCCACATAATGATAGATACCGATGTTTGCAAGAAGAGCTCGTCCGGGAGCTAAACCCGGGCAATCATGCACCCTAAGCAAGAATCATGCAAGAATCATTCCCCTGTACCAATGAGCCTCATAGTGGACAAGCTGACCCCGTTACATTCCGATTGGTAGCCCATGTGACATGGACCTGAAGACTGAATGTCAGTGATTAATGGAATAAATGGAATCTGGTTGGCCTGAGGCTCCTAATTCCTTCACTTCAGGCCCTAACGCTAACTCTAAAACCCTAACAATAACCAAACCCTAATAATTAACCCCTAACCTGCTAACTCGCTAACAGTAACCCCCTGACCTTTAACCCTCCCCTTTAATGCTCCCCCTAAAGGTAGTGCCCTCTAAACTTGAAGGCAGGCATATATGAACCAGACCAGCAGATTGTCCCATTTCAGTACTGTTTTAGAAACCTTTACAAATGGTTAAAATACACATACCGTTTTTTCCCATGTATAATGCGCCCCCATGTATAATACGCACCCTAAAAATGGCATGTTGATGCTGGAAAAAAGCCTGTACCCATGTATAATACACATCTACTTTTTATGATTTTTTTTTTTTTTTTAAGTCCCAATGATCGTCACACACGCAGGGAGGCAATGGGTCCCATTTTTATAGTCTTTGGTATGGTCTTAACTAGGCTGGATGTAATTTTTTTTGTTGGCGTTCATTTCTCCGACTGCCCGTAAAGGCACCACCGCGATCAGTGCGCACATGTGAAAAAGGCGTGCGGACGTGAAAAAGGCGGCTCTGTATGGGAGAGACGTTGAAGAGGAATAAAAACACCCTTGGAAACCAAAACTTGCCCCTCGTCGTGACTCGGAGCCGCAACAAATGTTTCGGATTTGTGTAGGGTACATTGTGACAGCAAACGAGCAGGTGATTGAGCAAGCGTCTGATACGAGAGCATTGCAGTCGTATGGAGCGTGTTTGAAGTAAACAGCAGAGACGAAAGGAGCAAGGCAAAGTGTTGTGAAATAAAATATTACCTGTAATACGCATTTTGTTATTTGCTGATTGAAACTGCTAATTAAACTGTGAATTGAAACTAATAGGAAGAAAACAACTCTCGCTCTTTATATAGCTGACGTGTCTTGCGCATCCGTTCTGCGCATCGGATCCATAGTGCGCATGCGCAGTCATACTGCCTCCGTATGACGTCCGGTCCGCGATGGAGATTAAAAAACAAACAATATTTGACAATAACACACCATCAAGGATTGCACCATCGCATCAAACGATGTGTCGTCAATTATGAATTTTACTAAGTGTGTTGGGCAGGATGGCTGAATGCGATGCGCGATTGACAACAAACAAGAAGAAAGGTGATTTCAAGTTTTATTTCGAGGGAGATTTGTCATGTCTCGTCCCCAGTTTTGCTATGTGTCTAGGTTGCCATAGTTTCTGTTCGCGTCGCCCCTCCCTTCCTGTGTCACCTCAATCAATGTAGCGTGTTTTGTATTTAAGTCCTGTCTGCCCCTCGCTCACCGTCGGATCATTGCATGTGTTACTGTCATGATGTCTGTTTGGTTTCTGTTCTTGTCTTTGGTAATGTCACCCTGTCTTTTTGTTCCACGTCTTTGTCGGTCAGTCCTGTTGTTGGTTTTCTTGTACCATGGTTTTCTTAAAAAAAAAAAATAAATAAAATAAAATTGTACCCATGTATAATGCGCACCCCAGATTTTAGGACAATAAATTAGTTAGATTTTGCGCACTATACACGGAAAAAAACGGTAATTTGTTTCTCTTGACTCCAGTCGAGCAACCTGTGCTTGCTGATATTCACAATCCCTGCTTACTTTGCTGCCCTACCCCTTAAAAGAAGAAAAAGTTATTTTAGTCTGAGCAACCTGCTCCCTACTGAAAATAGGGTTTCCAACTAGGACTAGGGTTTCCAACTAGGGCTAGAGTTAGGGTTAGGGCTAGTTTGGACTAGGTATATAAAAAGTCTGCCCCACCTGAGGACCGAACTCTTCACCTTCAGATTGTGAGACTGACCTGCTAGCACCTGCACTATGAGGCTGTACATTTGTGATGTTACAATTCTTTTTTGGTGTAAAATGGATCCAACCACCGGCCCATTCAATCAAACTGAACTTCACAGAAAGAAATAGTGACTTTAAGTCAGAGTATTCTGAAACTAGGGTTTCCAACTCAGGTCAAGGAGGCCAACTAAGGTTTCAAACTGTGGCCAGGGTTTCCAACGAGGATGAGTGTTTCGAACTAGGGCTAGAGTTAGGACTATATAAAAGTGTGCCCCGTGTGAGGCACGACCTTCAGATTATGAGACTGACACGCTACCACCTGCGCCAAGGAGGGTATGTGTTTGTATTTTGTGCAATTGTTTTTTACTGTAAGATTGATTCAACCGCCGCCCATTTTGATCAAACTTAACTAGGCTAGGGCTAGGATTTCCAACTAGGACTAGGGTTTCCAGGAAGGGCTAGAGTTAGGGTTGGACTGTATATAAATGATGCGTGAACGAGGATCAAACTCTCGACCTTCAGATTACAACACTGACGCGCTACCGCCTGCGCCAACGAGACTATGTGGTACCTGTCTTATAATTCTATTTTACTGTAAAATTGATTCAACCACCGGCCATTTCCATCAAATTGAACTTCATCGAAAGAAAAAGTTACTTTTGTCTGAACATTCTCAAACTCGAGTTTCCAACTAAGGTTTCCAACTGGGGCTCGGGTTTCCAACAAGGGCTCAAATTAGGGTTAGGACTAAATAAAACAGAGGCCAGTGTGAGGGTTGAACTCACAACCCTCAAATTACTAGACTGACGCGCTACCGCTGTGATAACGAGTCCATGAGTAATTGGTTTTACAAAGCTATTTTACTGTAAAATTGATTCAACCACCGGCCATTTCAATTAAACTCAACTTCACAAACAGAAAACTTTATTCTATTCTGAGCAACCTACTATCTTCTGAAATTGACAATGATTTTACTGTGGACTATGGAAAACAGCGCCCCGTGTGAGGGTTGAGCTAACAACCTTCAGATTTTGAGACTGATGCACGATCACTTGCACTAACAAGGCTATATTTCAATGGCATAGCAATTCTCTTTTACTGTAAATGGATTAATCCACAGGACATTTTTGTCTATAACAACTGTGAACTTCACTTGCTTCTGAAGGCTGGGGAATCATCAAAATCATTGCCCTGTTTTCACTTGATGCAGTTTTCCACATGGCTAGGTGGCAGAATGGATAAGGCGTCTGACTTCGGATCAGATGATTGAGGATTCGAGTCAGCGACATCATGAGGCAGAAAGACAATGTTGCTTTTGCTGAACTGCTGAACCGACTCTGCGTCGAAGTCTGATGAACTGGACAGAGCTCTCTCCTTGTGACGAGGTACACTTCCCCAGAAATGTGTCCAAAGCATATTCTGGATGTTTTTGCCACCAATAAACAGGTGGATGGCCATAACTCCGCGATGCTTAATCTGCTTCATAAGGACATTGTGCAAATTGACGCAGATGACTACAAGAAAGACAAAGGAACTGGCAGAATGGCAAAGCAAGCTTCCCCTGTGCAAGGCGCTAATCAATCAAAGTTACCTTCGGTGCTCGTGTTATGATCACACGCAATATTGATGTTCAAGCAGGTCTGTGCAATGGGATGTTTGCAAAAGTTGTCAAATTGGTGAACTATCCAAATGAAGCATGTGTCCAGAAACCTGGGTTTATTAAATAAACCGGAATTGACCTTATTTCAACAAGAAGTGCCTTAAATGAAACCAGAAGTGACCTAAATATAACATAAAGGGAAATGTGCTTTTGCCAGTTTGCAAACATATTTTATTAAAGCTGCGTTAAACGTATATATAATCATATCAATATAATTTCCAGTAGTAGTGTACTCGTGTGGTCGCATGATAAGCGGTAAGGAATGTGCAGACAACTGCATGAACTTATTTTCTACAAAGTATTGTGGAACAGGATGTCCAGACAGGGAGGACGTCTTACAAGGACATCTCGAGAGGAACGCGAATAACAACTCGTCATGGTGGTCCAGACCCAACCGCCCACAACTGAGACCAGACACCTGCGCTGAGCCACACTATACTTTGCATGCTTGAATATTCATATTGTGTTTCCTTAAAACTGGGCAACCCGGAAGAATGTGTTGTCTTTGATGGTCACGAAGGCAAACGAGTTTTTTGGTGTTAAGGACCCGAGACCCAGGCGCCTGTATTAGCTTGCTTTGTCAGGATTAAACAATTGGTAAATTCGGCCTAATTGATCTACTGGTCTTCTCTTTGACAGAACGAACTCGCAAAATTGTTAGGTGTACCAGTGTGTGGATTAGGACATAACGACTCATGTGTTAAGTGTTGATCGCAATTTGGAGTCAGATCAATAACTAAAATCCGTAGCCTAACAATTTCTTGGTGACCCCGACTGTGCTGTCAAGAGAAGGGTTATTGACAACTCGTGGTCTGTATCCAAGACACCGGACATTTTGTCTGGGACAGCTGTCTCCCGGTCGGCGTACCGTTTGGGAATAAGCGCACAACGTTGAGCTGGTACGACGTCTCCTCAACCCTGAGCTCATCACCGATAAGGTAAGCAGAATACCTGTTACTATATGTTGAAATTCTGCAACTTGAAAGAGGAAATTTAAGAGGAGACTGTCGTTCAGATCAAATAAGGTGTGCAAGAAGTTAAGATACATACGGTTGATAAGTTTGGAACTTACGTGTGTAACGTGTACGGTAAAGTCAGGGACTCCTCTTCTTTATTTTGTTATCTGTTTATTTATTATTTATTTATCACTCTTATTATTTATTGTTTGTGCCTTCTTGTTTTTATATTGTGTTGCTTACTTGTATGTCTATCGTGTAATATGTCGTCACCGTGGGATAGAGAAAAGGTAATTTCGGCTTCTTTGTGTGTCTTGACATGTGAAGAGGTTGACAATAAAGCTGACTTTGACTTGACTTTGACTTTTGTACTAAGGATAGGTCAGGGAGCTAGTGCTTCATCATGGCGGACAAGGGTGCGATGATTTTGAGATCCCCGAGGAGAAGTGAGGCCTCCTCAAAAAGTATCCGGTGGTAACAGTTCCTCCTGTGAGAGATCAGACCGCTAAAATATCCAAAATGTGCAACCAAATTGGGGGGAGTGTGTGTGCGATGAGAGGTATGAATAGAGTGAGATTGAAGGAATGTATGCTGATGTGGAAGCGCAAATCGTGAGCTACATGAGAGATGGATTCTAATCCCTTTGTCTGTGTGTTCTGTGTTCGTGTGTAATCTCTGTAAAGTTTGTGTCAGTCTGTCGTCGTTCGTCTGAGCTCTGTGTGCGCACTTTGTGTATTGCCGTGCGTGCGTGCGGATGCGTGTGTGTATGTGCGGTTGTGTGCGCGCTCGGTGTGTGTGTGTTTATGTGCACACCCTGTGTGGGTGCGGGCGTGTGAGGAGGAAGACGGCATGGATCAGAGAATGTTCAAGAAGGAGGGGGCCCGGTGGGCTCCAAGGTGTGGAATGGCGCTATACCGGCGGGGGTGGGGGCCAGCGGGACGCGTGGGCCTGGCCGGATCGTGGCGTCAACATTAATGCGCTTACAAAGCATTTCGGAACTTTATTTGATGATAAACACTGGAACGAGGATTTTAGCCGTGTTAATGGGTAGGGTGGATGGATTACTCAGAAGGAAAAAAAAAAAGCATTTGATATGGGCGGCTTGATAGTAAGATGATGAGTGTGCGCAACTGATAGGATACAAAATGTTAATAGGAACATTTGGGGTGTAAGGAACAAATACTACACAGGAAGACTGATAACACGAAGATAGTTTTGTGAAATTTGTGTGTTCTGCCTTAGCGCGTGGAACAATTCCTGAACTGAGTCCTGTTACTCCACTGGCTGTCTCAAAATCAACAGAGGACTGTCCCTGGTCATGAGATACCTTTGAGAGAACAACAGGAACTATTACCATGCTTGAAGGGGGCAAGCACAGCTCTTCACAGGACAAGAACCATACAGTTGGTGGAATACACACAGTTGCAGATCAAAAAGAAAATGGACTGAAAGAACAAGAGCAAGATGGACACATTTGAGAGTGGCGGACGATCCAGCCCTGAATCTTCATCATGAGAATCTAAGAGGAGAGGCTGCTGGCTGCTAAAGACTTGCACGAGTCACATGAAGTCAAACTGGACACATTGCTAAAGACTGCTGAATCATTACAAAGTTGGTGGAGTGTGGGACAAAAGGGATGGAAGTGTGTTTGGGTGCTGGGGCGGACATATCAGAGGAATTTTGAATAATAAGGCTGCTTATTGACACTGAAACGGGGATAAAAAACAAAATACATAGATATGGACAGTGAAGATGCACTAATAATAACAAATCATACGACAGCGTGATCAGAAACTTTGCAAAGTGGACATTGATCGATAGAAATTAAATCATTTGAATCATAAATTTCTATATGTAACATAGCATTTCGAAGACATGATGAATCTAATTGAAATAATGAAATTTTATAATTGGACCGGTGAAAATTTGGATTCGGGCAACAGAAGGCTGAATTGCTAAACTTAATTGACCTTTATCAAAACGACAGAATTCAACTTATAGGATGCATATTTGAGCTTGAAGGGGTGAGGGGCCATAAGAACGTTGGCATTTTGGATAGTCAGCAAAATAGTAATACAGGGCACTACCTAATTCAAAAAGGATACAGTAGGGCTTTAAATAAAAATACAGTGACATGACCCTTGCGACAATTGATTTAAATGGCAATTTATGATAGGCATTTAGGGTTAGGATTAACAATCCATCCATCCATCCATCCATTACTGGTGTGGCTTGTCTTTACGAGGGTCACGGAGGATTAACAATAATAACTAGAATTTGTAATTTCTGGAGAAATTGTGTGTGAAGGCGAAGAGGCTGAATAAGAATTCGGGGAATGCTACAAGATTATGTTTAAATTTGGAATGTGTTGAATTGGTCAGAAAATGGATGAAAATATAGAAAGAATTTGGTAAAATTGGGCGTGAATTTTAAAGTTGAAAATTTGAAATTTTTCACAAGTGGGAAGTTTTTAAATAGGTAGGCATAAGATGAACAGTTAAAAAATTGAAATGGGTTGAGTCAGTGAAATAAATTTATTAGAAATTAGAAGGTAAAAAGGAAATTTTGCAAGATTTTACCGCAATGTTAAAAGGGAAAATGTGAAATTTTAATCTAGAAAGTGAAAGAAGGTGAATTGGAGGAATTATGTGGAAGAAAATGAGAAATATTGAATGTGCCATGAAGAATGAATGGTGAAATATTGGCTTAAAATTTGTACATTTCTCAAAAACCGTAAATATTTAGAATATCCATCTATCCATCTTCTTCCGCTTATCCGGGGTCGGGTCGCTTCAGGAGGGACTCCCAGACTTCCCTCTCCCCAGCCACTTCATCTAGCTCATCCCGGGGGATCCCAAGGCGTTCCCAGGCCAGCTGAGAGACATAGTCTCTCCAGCGCGTCCTGGGTCGTCCCCGGGGTCTTCTACCGGGGAAATATTTAGAATATTTGGCATGAATATTTGGAATGTGTTAAAAGTGGTGTGAAGTGAATCAGATGAATTTGTAGAAGTAGTTAAGCTAAAATAAATAAATAAATAAAAAAGAGGCAGAAGAATGCAGAAGAAGTTGAATAATAATAAAGTCAAGGCAAGTCAAGTTTATTTATATAGCCCACAAGCAAGTCTCAAAGGGCTTCAAATGTACAAAAAATGACAATTTAAAGTACAGGAACAATAAGTGTGGGGGCCACAATGATGATCATGACAGCAAAAATATTTCTAATTGGTTTTGATATGTACAAAGGAGGAACGTGGAAGAAGGTTTTCAAAATTTGTGATATAGCGTGGCTCTATTATCAAGAGTAAGCATTGCTTTTTAATTCTACGAATTGGCATCAACAAAAATGAGAATGATAATCTTCAAGGTGATAGTGTAAGTGGCAGGAGGAAGCTGTGTATATTGTTTTTAAACAATATTTTTGGTATCATTATTTTTTTTGGAGGGTCAGTTATGCTTGTGAGGAGATGAATGAAGGAACAAGGTAACTGTATAAGGGAGTGCTCTATAAATTGTTGGTTCTTTGCCAGAGGTAGTTATTTGGAGGGATAAATTTAAACTGAAAGCAAAATGGAACGGTTTAGTGGAAGAAATATGGGAAGGTGGAAATATTGAAGTTACAGCTCAACACAAAGTGTCAAATAGTCTAAGTGTGAGATGTGAGCAAACTAAATGGGGAATTAAATCATGTTCCAGCATTATGCATATTGGCAAACGACGAGAGGACAGGAGACCAGACAATTAGATACTAACTTTGGATTTAAAAATCAAAAAGGGAAATTTTAATTGAGGAGAAAGTTTTGCGTAGGGAGGGTTTCTTTTACAATTTAATATTGTATAGGGTTTATGTGTGTGTTGTGGGATGACAGTTTGTCTGTAATAGTGTATGAATGTCAAGTCTGTGCTTGTGGTGTGGTGTTTGTGTATTGTGAATGGTTAACATAATTCAAGGCTCGGGTGATGTGATCACAGCAGAGGATAACATTCTTCTCACCTGAAAAATATAAAGATACTACAGATTGGAAAAAGCAAGATTGATCAGGGCTAATTTTGGACTAAATATGGGTTTAGGATCAATCATGGTCACCATCGACAACAAAACAGTGCAATGGAGAAGGCCCATTTCAGTAATATGGTCAGACAAGACAGAACTAGTATCGAACATCAAGACTTTGGACGATTTCACGTGTGACGACTTTGAGCTCACCCGACAGGGTGACGGACTAGGTGGACAGTGACCAAATGTTTGACGCTTGAGCTTGCTTGCGACAAGAGCACGCTCTGCTTTGTTTTTCTGTGTGACTTAATTGTTTAATTTTTTTTTTTGCAGCAACAGCCACCAGCCAAGGAGCGGATTGCGCGTTGCTTGCGTAACTTGTTTTCGTTCTTGCAGGTTGTCGATTGCGTCCGTTTTATAAGATTTATAAGAAATTTATAAGAATATGTTAACCCTTGTCCTTTTGGTTTTTATGATAAACTTGTTGATGACATGGTTTTCAGGACATGATCCGCGGGCGCCACGATTCATTTTATGACTTGTTTTATTTTGACACTTGATGTCTGTTATTGTGTGTACAAATGTCCGCTGTCAGCAGGGCTATAAGCTCACTGAAAGGAGTGCGATGATTTTTGTTTGTGTTGCCGAGTGTGTGGTGGACGGTCAATTTTCAGGGACTTGGAGTGACGGTCCCGGGGCCCAGATGGGAGCTAGAGGTTCCGCGAGCCTGGCTACAATGAGTGTGGTGATGAGAGGGGACGCTTTGCAGGTTCGTTTTGATACGTAAGGACACATTGGGTGAATGTGTCAAAGGGGGAGTGGTAAAATAGAAATGGGTGCGTAGGTGAAATGGGTGAGTAGGGAGTGGTAAAATAGAAATGAAATGGGTGAGTAGGTTCCAATTCGTAATTGTGATATAAAAAGTTTTTTTTCCAAATTCACTTGTTTTAAGCTATAACAGGACATGCCAGAATTCAACTAGCAGTGATGGAAGGAGCAGAGGAAGACCAGTGACATCCTGTTGTGGTGTGGTGACAACAAATTATATGATCGCTTGCCGAAGGATGCATCAGGTATCTGTTCCCTCGTGTCTTTGATAATGCCTGTAGTGGTTGTCCCCATTGAAATACAGAATCTCAATTGGAACATGGATTCCCCACTGGCGGGGCTCCTGAAGCGAGCCACAAAGAGACGTTTTGCCCCCATGGTTGAGCGACAACGATCCAACATATATTGACGCTATAGGAGTGCCCCGGGGTGTACCAGATAAGTATAAACTCGTTAATCAAGTGTCCTCGGGATTCGAAAGCATTTTCTTATGGATCACCCCCAATAAAAATGTAGACTGTATTAATTACGTTCATGACAATGTCCAACGACTGGGTGATTATACAACTGAATCATTTGCAGCAGTCCATGAACAATTGGCTGCGACGTCTTTGATGTCGTTCCAAAATAGAATTGCGTTGGACATGCTATTGGCTAAAGAACATGGTGTGTGTGGAATGTTTGGTGATGCATGTTGTACTTTCATCCCCAACAACACGGCACCAGGGGGCCGACTGACCCGGGCGTTGGAAGGACTAAGGACACTGAATAAAAAGATGAAAGATCATTCAGGTGTACGCACCGATATTTGGTCTGATTGGATGAAAACGTTCGGAAGCTGGAAAGGCCTCATCATGTCTGTGCTTGTTGCTGTGGCTATTTTTACTACAATAATGATTTTATGCGGTTGTTGCTGTATTCCATGTTTTAGATCACTCACTGTTCGTTTGATCGAGAAAACCGTTGACCCGTTGTCACCGAATGGCCAAGATACCCTGGTGACTCAACATGAGCCGCGGAGGGAAGAAATGACCGACAGTGTGCTGGTCGCTGCTTGCTAGAGTAACGGGTGATGACCTCATAAATGACGTCATGAGAGGGAATAAAGGGAAATGTGCTTTCGGCAGTTTGCAAACATACCGTTTTTTTCCATGTATAATGCCAAAATTTAACTAATTTATTGTCCTAAAATCTGGGGTGCGCATTATACATGGGTACAATTTTTTTTTTTTTTTTTGAAGAAAACCATGGTACAACAATTTTTGATGAAAATCTTGTCACGGATGGAGTGTGGAAAGGAGCAGGGCGACCAAGTGCAGCTTGGACCAGGGTTCATTGGAGGAACTCAAAACACAGACTTGGTAAACTAACATAACTCTCTAACAAAACCAACAACATGACTGACCGACAAAGACGTGGAACAAAAAGACAGGGTGACATTATCAAAGGTAGGAACAGAAACCTGTGTTATTGTCAAATATTGTTTGTTTTTTAATCTCCATCGTGGACTGGACATCATACGGAGGCAGTATCACTGCGCATGCGCACTATGGATCCGATGCGAATAGTCCTCTTCTCTTCTTGACTGACAATGAATGTGATAGTTTAATACAATCAGCAAATAACAAAATGCGTATTACAGGTAATATTTTATTTCACAACACTTTGTCTTGTTCCTTTCGTCTCTGCTGTTCACTTCAAACACGCTCGATACGAACGCAATGCTCTCGTATCAGACGCTTGCTCGATCACCTGCTCGTTTGCTGTCACAATGTACCCTACACAAATCCAAAACATTTGTTGCGGCTCCGAGTCACGACGAGGGGCAAGTTTTGGGTTCCAAGGGTGTTTTTATTCCTCTTCAACTTCTCTCCCATACAGAGCCGCCTTTTTCACATGGCCTGGCAGCGGTAGACACACAATTATGACTCTGAAAGGACACGTCCAAACCGGCTATGATATCAGAATAATCACTGAAATGCAGTCCTCAGGTCCATGTCATATTCGCTACCAATCGGAATGTAACGAAACTGTTTCTACCCAGTCACGAACTGGGGACTTTTCGCGTGTTAGTCAAACGTGATAATCACTACACTATGGAAACATCTGCTAGAGTGGTGCACCTTACTTACTGGACCAAAGGTGAGGGCTGCTGGGCACCAAGCGCACCCGAACCATCACTATTTGAGATCTTTACGGTTACTCCATCATTTATTCACATTTGGTGAAACCTCCCCAAATCCCCACTCAAACATGCAAAGCATACGATTCGACATGAAAGCAAATCCATTTGTATCATGTAAGGACTTTTGACTTGTGATCTGGTGCTCCCTGTGTGGAGTTTGTAGGTTCTCCGGGTTTTCCTCCCACATCACAAAAACATGCTTGGTCAGCCGATTTAGTAATCCAAACTGCCCATAGGTGTGAGTGCCAGTGTGAATGATTGTTGTCTCTGTGTGCCCTGCGATTGTCTGGCAACCAGTTATAACGTGTCCCCCGCCTACTGTCCGATGACTGCTGGGATAGGCTCCAGCACGCCTGCGACCCCTCGCAGTACCGATAATGGACGGAATGGATGGAATTGAATGCCGATCAGTTTAGGGCCTGAAGAGGGAGCAACAGCAATATGCAGATACTCCTATTAGTTTATACAAACATATCAATCAATGTGTAAATAATTTACCCAAACATAGTTGCTCAATCAGAGCACAGACACAGCACACAGAGCTTTGTGACTTTCACTTACACATAGGCAGTGAGCACAGACACGGCACACAGAGCTCAGTTAAGTTCCATGACACATAGTCACAAAACAGTCAGTATATAACAGGACATTCAGGTGATAACAGAACAGACCTTATCCTTCCCTTCCGTTCCCTTCCTAGTTCCTGCTTTTGGTCAGTATAAAGCCTTCTGATTTGAAGTTTGACGTTGTTGTTTCATCTGCTGAAGTGCCTTGTGCACTGACTGCCATTAAAAAACCTAATATCTGTTACAAAAACTGTTACTCCACATTTTTGTTTTCCTTGCTTAACGATGGACACCTTGAACAAAACGCAACAGGCCGTTTTAGCTATACTATTCACGGCCTCGGCTCGGCAAACTGAGGCTCAATTCCCCGACGCGGAGTCTAAAATCAAAAGGATCATAAGACTTGTTTCCAACCAGGGACCTTCAGCGTGTGAGGGAATGTGATAACCACTACACCATGGAAACTGCGCTGACACATAGCCTTTTGAAGAGCCTGGCAAAAGTTAAACAAAAGTGCGAAACCTGGTTTTCACCCAGTCTCAAATCAGGTACCCTTTAGCGAAACGACGCAGCCTGGGCTCGGCAAATCGGGCTTCAATTCCCCGACGTGTTTATTTCTTTGTATGGAAAAATTGCTTTTGCTGGCACAGTTTTGAAAAGCAAATCAAAAAGTTTATAAGTGCCTGCTTTCTTCCTCACTCACTTTTGTTGAACTTTTGCCAGGCTTCTCAAAATGCTTTGGACTTCACAGCAGTTTCCATAGCGTAGTGGTCATCATGTTCTTCTAAGACGCGAAACACCCCCTGTTTGAGACTGGGTGGAAACAACATTTTCTAAATCTATTTGTCAGTGTTGTCTGCTTTGCAAAGTGTGCCAGGGACACCTCGGCAAACAGGAGCCATATAGTATTTGATAAAGTAATCACATGTTCTCCGAGTTACAATGTCAACTGGTGGAACTTACTTTAGATCTTGGATGGTTTTAAAGCTAATGCTCTTCTGGATTACCGAGTAATCGGTTGAGACCGGCGTAACTCTACGACGGCTTCCTGCTTATCCGGCCGGTGCTGACGGGTCCCTCGCCTTGGCCTCGCAGCCTCGTGCTCGTCGGAACCAACGACTTTCGCCGTGCTAGCCCCGTGGTGTCCATCTGCACGTGCCCAGGACGCTGCTCACACGTTTGCCTGTTTTGTGATGTTTTCACCAATTCACGACCACGGTCCATTGGGCGCCGTTGAATTGGACTGTCCTTACACCTGTTTATGGACCCCATGGAGGCTATTTTGTGTGTTTTGGGGTGTTCTTTGATATTGAGGGGTGCTGGTTGGCCGCTGTTACTTTTTTTCCTTTGCTTTGATGGCTTTTATCTTTCGCACTTACTGGCTTTCTTTGTGGCGCTGTTGTGTGCCAGCCTTATGAGAGCCTATTGAGTTGCGCTCATGCCTTCTGTGTCTTTTGTATACCCGCTCTGTGGTATGGATTCTGATTGGGCCTGAATTTCCCCACCCCCGGGATCAATAAATGTTCAATCAACCAATCAATCAATCAATCAATCAATCATTTAGTCAATGTTGGCATGGTGTGATTGTGAGCACTCTGAATCTAGCAATCCAAGTTCAAGTCTTGGTGGAACTTCCAATTTGTAGTCATTTACATGAAACAATTGGAAATTCCAATTCAGTACTTTGTGGACAGCCCTATGAGTGTGTCAGCCCTGCCTCCACTACTTCTGTCAATTTCGTAAAATGGGGACCTTAGTTAGTGCATTGTGCTAAGAAAAATTATGCTCCTCCGTTTGTCACTGCCAGGGTTCTATGGTGTAATGGTGAGCACTCTGGACTCTGAATCCAGTGATCTGAGTTCAAGTCTCGGTGGGACCTCAAATAATTTGTCATTTAGCTGGGAAAAATTTGCAAAATGGTGATAGCTTGTGTGCTGCCCCATGAAATTGTATGCTTCCCTACACCTGAGGGTTCCATGAGCGCTCTACACTCTGAATCCAGTGATCAAAGTTTTAGTCCCGGTTGGACCTCAAATCTTTGGTCATATACATATACGTCGTATGCAAAGGTTTGGGCGCCCCAATCAATTTCAACATTTTCTTTATAAATCCTTGGCTGTTCGCATCAGCAATTTCAGTTAAATATATCATATAGCAGACAGACACAGTGATATTTGCGAAGTGAAATGAAGTTTATTGGAGTTAACGATTTGTCAAGAAGAATGGTCCAATATTCCTTCAACCAGAATCCACACTCTCATTGGAAGCTTTCGGAAGTGTTTAGAGCAGTGGTTCCTTGTTGGAGGTACCGAATCCCACCAGTTTCATATGCGCAATTGTCAGGTCTAAATACCATCAGACATTTATTTACACGCTGGAAACAAAGAGGAGAAGACAACCAGTATTCTTTTGCTCGCGAGGAGAATTAGGTAGAGGGCCCAGTTCACAGTCCTCCACTAATTCTGACCTGCCCTACCGTCATCTCCTCTTTTTATATTGGGTTGCCCTGGTTACAAGAGGCGTTGCTACACTAAAGGGAGGGGAGAGTGTGTCTGTAGCAACGCTGTTTCAGCTAGCTAATAATGTTGTGTGGTGCGAGGCCGCATGGCCTTGGCCGATTCGTGACCCCAGGAATGCAGAGTCTGTTCTTAGATGGTTGGCAGCCTCGTTCCAGGCTGCAATCTCTAAACCTGGATGCCGTGTCTCTGTAAAACAATGCTCTAGACTTTCTTGCTACATTTCACACAATAGTAATAATAATAAGTAAATAATCATATACCTCTCGTGCAAACACTCTAACAAACGTTAAGTAGATGTGAGATAACTTGCATGAAGTCTACTTAAACAAACATTGAGTAAATATGGGATAACTAAAAACTGTCTTGGACAAAACAATTAACAGAGAAAGGACTTCTATTGAACTAACAAAGAACAAAGAACAAAGGTGTTCTGTTTCTAACTAGTGAGGGCCTCTTCACAGATAAGACAAGGAAGGGAGTATAAGGACTCCCCCAAGGCTCATAAGGCACATATGTTGACTTGACCGAAGATATGTGACCTTCGGTTCCAGGCCGACCAGCGCTTCAGCAAAACTAATTATTCTAACATTTCCCTCCTGTTTATCACATATTTGCTCAAATCCTCACATCACCGTAAACAACCACTTCTCTCGATTTTCAGTTGTCGGATCACATTTATGAAAACAAATATGTTTACACTCAAAGGATAAACGTCGCGTCGTCATCATTCAGAATCGCATGGATCGGGGAAAAAGTCCTCTAGCGTCTGTGTACAAATCCCGTCATCGACATCATTATCATCGTCATCGCTATCATCTTGGCGCTCAGACATTAGGTACATCCGAGCCATCTTGTCCTCCATGGGCGATATTGCTGTAGTGATGAGACGGTTAAACAGAGCACGCAGGCAAGGAACACAACAACATCCACACAAGGTGAGTATAGCAGCAAATACTGCAACTGATATCAAAATTGAGGACACAAGGGCTTTATACTTCCCAAAAACATCCATCCATTTGTCCCAGACTGATGTGTCCACACCAGAGTGCTCTTTCATCCTTGCATTGAGGGATTGCAGGCCTGCAATAGCCCTCGTCAGGCTCCCATCAGGGGCGGTGTTGTTGGGGATGAAGGTGCAGCATTGTTCTCCGAACATTGCGCAGACCCCTCCTTTCTCAGACAACAACATATCAAGAGCAATACGGTTCTGGAATGCCATTAGGGAGGTTGTGGCTAGCTGTTCATGCACTGCCTCAAGCCCCGCTTGTGTCCAATTGCCCAATTTTTGCACATTGTAGTGGATGTAATTTATTCTGTCTACGTTCTTGTTCACCGTACACCACCAGCAAATGGAGGACTCCCATCCTGCCGCAATTTGGTCTACTAATTCGTATTCACTAGGAACCCCTCTTGGCATTCCAATTGCATCTATGTAAGTTGGATCACTGTCGCCTTTCCAATTTAAAGATCTTTTGGTTCTACCGACTTTAAACCATCCCACCGGCAACACACTTTGTGCCCTATCCACAAGATCCATGGCAGTCACAGGATATATGGAGGTGGGCAAAATTAGGGTGACTAAAGCACAATTACCCGTTCGATTTCTTGGCAGACGATCAAAGATAGTACTATCGCCGCACCACCACCATATATCACTTCGTGACACAGGAACAAAGGATGCACCAGTGTCAATTTTTTCACTGCACCAGTCATCTGACAGGTTTCCCAGCTTTTTTTCCCGATCCAATCATGTTAATACATGTAAAATTTCCTTTGGCCACATTCTTTGAAAACAATGGCTTCTTTTTCTCAACAGTTGTCATAGGGAACACTTTATCCCACATTTCACAATCTGGGCTAGGGTTTGTAGTAGACATGACAGATTTCACACAATCTTTGGTCAATGGTGATGGTACAACATAAAGCAACGGTCGCAAACCCATACATATGATATATTCAATTGTCTTTACAGCTTGTTTTGCCATTAGCAATCAATTGTTTCGTTTAGCAGTTTACCCTTATACTAGTTACCTGAAACAAATTATCCACATTCGCTTTAGATATATTCATCCCATTCATTAACATCTACAGCGATTGTTAACAAAGTACACATATAAACATCATACTTTCATGGCAGTCCAGATCCGACACAGCAGATCATCCTGCAAAGGTCAAATTGATCTTTTAAATCGCTACAATGCAGCATAATTTTTTAGGAGTGATCAATATAAGTTGTTCACTCATCTCTCCCCTACTCATTATGACTTAGTTCCCACAAATACCATATTGCTGAAGTTAACAAAGTGGCAACAAAGATGGCCACCTTACATGCAATAGCGTCATTGTTCCATTTTCTTGTTCCCGGCATTTCTCTAAGAGGTAAGGCTCCCTTTGGGTCACTTTTTCCGATTGAACGTTACCTCAAAAGAAATTACCCTTTTGTAATTTGCAAGGACCACCTCAACTGACCTTTCTGCTATTTTAATGGCAGTTGACGTAATTATCAATATTCAATGTGGCCCTTCCCCTTTGGAAGAACACCAGTGTTTCATTTTCAATGCTCTTAATGAGAACGTGCTTTGTTCTTTTTGCCTTTAAAATATTAATTATAAATATAGAATGTAAATGCCAAATTTGAATCATCCTTAGTTTCCCACTTGGTTTTAAAACATTGTAATCTATATTGTCGCCCAAACAATTTTTCATACGGGGTTAAACCCACAATACTTGTAATATTTATGTACAGTTTGACCAGGTCTAAACATTTTGTCCATTATCTTCCAGTTTCTTCCATGCACTTCGGCGATGGTGTGCACAATGATTTTTAAATCTTTATTGAACATTGTGCTTCTTCTCCTCATTACTTGATTTACAAAGTGCCCCCATTATCATGAGAATTTATCTCCGAAATCCCATATCTCTGTATTATTTCTTTGCATAACGTGTTTGCCACTGTTAAGGCATTCAGTGTTTTTGTTGAAACCAATTCAAACCATTTTGAGAATGCATCTTTTATGACCAGGCAGTATAACCCTGTGGATTGCATGTTAAACAAGCTCTACAAAAAAAAATTGTTTTGAAAATGTTTTGAATATGAATCAAATCCGTATGTTGTATAAAGCTGACGACTGACCTGCCCCACTATCCCTCCTCTTGAGCCATGTGACACGCACTACGTATGGCTCAATATTGCTGCCAATTGGTATAGGTTCTTTGGTAGGATAGGTCTGTCTTCTGGTCATTTATAGATGCCATTCTCTACTCTTGCCCCTCTTTTTGTCCATGATTGAATTTCAGTCTATGGACTTTGACGCTGCACATCTTTAAAAACGTTTCAGGAGTTTTAATTTGCTTCTTGTGTGTATAAAATCTGAAGCGTCTCTTGCACCACAGCTATGCGGTTCCATCTGCAAGCTTGTTACCTCTTGAATTTAATCAGCTTCTTGTGTGTGTGCCCTGCACACGTGCATATAGCTACTCTTTGTGGCAATTGGACTGCTTCCACAACTAGCTTAGTTGTAGTTTCTTGTAGTTTCTTTTCAATCAGTTTCACATCGTTTATCACAAGAATCTTAGTAAAAATAAAAATAAAAATGTATGTTTTATTTTACTCAATAGTATGATTTAGAGAATCCATAAAGTGTTGTATTACTACATATGATTTCATCTTCATTTAATTTCGACACACCTTTCAAAATGCTTCTCAGTGTCCCAGTGCACACATGCTTTGCGTGTGTAACTGGGTGTCTCAACCCGTGTTCCACATCCTAATCTTTCCTCCCTCAAGGTGTCAAACCAATCAAGATAAAGATAAAAAACAACAAAATAACCGCCAGTAAATTGATATAATAGTCAATTGTTGTTGTTTCTTAACTTTAACTAACTCAATCACTCTCTTATCCTCAAATGTAAAAACTTGTGTAGTCTTGACACAACCAATCGACTATTTCTTTTAAATTTAGCTTTGAAATGTTGTTATTTAATAATTTTGCTTCATCCAATTCCAGAAAGCAAGTTCTTTCCATCTCTCAAATTTTGTTTCATCAGGGCTAGGCATTAATGCAGTGTGGACCAGTTCCTGCCCACAAAAAATTGCTTGCCTTTCTTTTCTTCTTATTTTCACAAAATTGCTTTTGTTTTGCGGTGCAAATCATATAGACTACAATCTAGCAAATTCTTTTGTGCACCTACATTAGCCAATTTTAACACATAACACTGACAGCAGACAGACAACACAAAAACTTACAGCAGAGACACAGCTCACAAACAATACAAACAAACAAACAACGCTGCGCAAACGTCACCCTCTATCTTGACGTTTTGGTTATACTTTTGTTTTCTCATCAGTGCCTTTTATCCTTCATGCAAATATTGTCACATCTTCCTTAAGCATCACTCTTTGAGAAAATCACACTGTCCCTGCCCCGCCCGCAGCCATAGCACCCCTCGTGCTAGGGGAGGGCGCAGCATCAATGTTGATTGGTCACAGGCTGGCCATTTCCTGCAACAACCATGATGCCGGCCCACCGCCCACACGAGCATAGCAATGGCCCATGCGGACAGCCCCGCCCCGCGACAACGCGCGAGCGCAGGCACGCTTATCAGTTTCACCTTCTCCAAGGGCAGGCCAACTTTGCTGTTGCCCTCCCCCATCATGTTCACCTTCAACATCTTTCAGTCTTCTACACAACATTTGCTGTCTCTTATTCTCGTCCTATCAAGCCACCATTCTAGTCACTGTCTGCCATGCACGTCTTATTTTCTCTACTGCCACACACTGCTCATCTTAGTTTCTCCAACCAACTTAAACACACCATCATCCACTTCTCAATTTCCCTATTATTGCTCAACAGCCTCCTGAATATTCTCCATTACTGATTTCTTCCATAGAACACACATCTCACTCGCACTCATACACACTCATTCATGAGGATCCTCTGCGCGCACACGCACGCACACACACACCAGCACAAAAGGATGACGCACAACATATAAGAACACATAGAACGCACTAAGAACACCTTTTTGCTCGTATTACTTGTCAGATTTATTCTCTATTTTACTTTTAGAAGCTATTTGTAATTCCTTTCCATTTATTTTGCAAATTTTAACTTCAGTGTTACTTTATATTACTTTATCCTTTTAACACAAATATCTCCTGTATATTTAAGCTAATTTCTCTTTAATTTTGCCAGCTAGGTTCCCACTTCATTACATGGAAACCTGACTTGATTTGACTTTGGCCTAGTCATAATTGTCTTTGTTAATTTGTGCAGTCACGTGTCATGTGACCGTTTTCTCCGCAACTCCAGCATTCTATTGGAGGTTGCACAACTCCTCTTCCTCGGCCTCTAAAGCCTTCTCTGTTGGGTATTGCTCGCCCTCTCTGGCCTTTCTGGCCTCTGCCTGCATTTTGGTAAAAAGTGTCACTATTCTGGTCTACCAAAAAAGTGTTTTTTGAAGCTTTCATTTGTTTTCGTTTTCGTTTGTCTATTACTACTCTTTCTGCATGGAGGGCGTGATTTATGTATTCCTCCCGCTATGATCTTTAGTTTTGAATTTGTAGCATGTGTTTTCTCTACGTGCTTCTCTACTTTCTCTAGACCTCCCTTCTTCTCTAACTCTGTAAATTTTGTTTTTCTCTTGCCTGCCTACTGTTAGGCCCCGTCTCATCATCTTCCTGCCTGCAATACAGCGCTTTCTGAGTTTTCTTTTTTTTTTTTTTTCCTTTCTCTCTCTCTCCTGCTACTTTCAACCAAAACACCACATCCTCATCCCCCTCCTCCTTCATCTTTTTGGGGTTTCTTTTAGTCTTTTCTTTTATGGCACCTCTAAGTTCGGTCAATTTGGTTGTTTTAAGTTGACCCTCAAATTTATATTTTTTAACCCATTTATCAAGATTTTTAAGTCGGTCAGGATCCTGCCTTTCAATTATTTTCCAATCCTTACATTTAAGTGTATCTCGGATCTTATTTTTGGTCTGCAAGTTCCCCATTTTAATCAATTTGGTCCCAACTGTAAAACCATAGGGGTTTCTAAAGTCGGGTGTTCCCAGTGGGATAACGAAAAGATCCTGTGGTGCTTCTCACTTCTACCAGCGTTCTGGTGGCTGGTGGAGAAACCTTGCCTATTGCGTCCACAGAACCACGTTATGTGTTCCCCACTGCTTTAATATGGAATACTATATCTAGTGATATGTATTCCCATTCACACTCTCATTCACACAGTTTTGCGTGACTTTCGGTTTAACTTCCCGCGGACTACGCTAACCCTTTTGAACGGATTTCTCCGTCGGACGACTCTGTCCTTTTATTTAGACGGAATTTTCATTTTCAGCTTTTCTGTGGCTCCGCAACCTACTTACTTGGACATCGCTGTCCTACACGGATTTTCAGTTATGCCGGGTCTGTGGACTTCCGTTGTCCTACTTACACACCTAGGGTTTTACAGGGCATGACAAGCCCTCGGCCGCACCACACTTTTAAACAAAAACAAACTCACCCTCTGGTTCTCTTCACCTCTGCACTTCGGATCGCCTTCAACCTCTGGATCCCAGCTGACGAGCAGACAGCCAGCCCTTGAAAAGGATTCTAGGACCTCACCTAGGGAGGTCCTGCCGCGCGCGGTCTATCTGGATCTCTGCTGCCGCCCGCTGGAATCCTCGGGTGTATTGGCATCCGGCTCGAAGGACCAATAAAATGTCAGGTCTAAATACCATCAGACATTTATTTACACGCTGGAAACAAAGAGGAGAAGACAACCAGTATTCTTTTGCTCGCGAGGAGAATTAGGTAGAGGGCCCAGTTCACAGTCCTCCACTAATTCTGACCTGCCCTACCGTCATCTCCTCTTTTTATATTGGGTTGCCCTGGTTACAAGAGGCGTTGCTACACTAAAGGGAGGGGAGAGTGTGTCTGTAGCAACGCTGTTTCAGCTAGCTAATAATGTTGTGTGGTGCGAGGCCGCATGGCCTTGGCCGATTCGTGACCCCAGGAATGCAGAGTCTGTTCTTAGATGGTTGGCAGCCTCGTTCCAGGCTGCAATCTCTAAACCTGGATGCCGTGTCTCTGTAAAACAATGCTCTAGACTTTCTTGCTACATTTCACACAATAGTAATAATAATAAGTAAATAATCAGATACCTCTCGTGCAAACACTCTAACAAACGTTAAGTAGATGTGAGATAACTTGCATGAAGTCTACTTAAACAAACATTGAGTAAATATGGGATAACTAAAAACTGTCTTGGACAAAACAATTAACAGAGAAAGGACTTCTATTGAACTAACAAAGAACAAAGAACAAAGGTGTTCTGTTTCTAACTAGTGAGGGCCTCTTCACAGATAAGACAAGGAAGGGAGTATAAGGACTCCCCCAAGGCTCATAAGGCACATATGTTGACTTGACCGAAGATATGTGACCTTCGGTTCCAGGCCGACCAGCGCTTCAGCAAAACTAATTATTCTAACAGCAATCACCGAACCCCTCGTTAGTGAAAAAATGTTATATATTTTTTTCAAATTCAAGACATAGATGTTTTTTACTGGCACACAAAATGAGCCGTGCATGAACATCACCTTGTTCAAAGAATAAAACCAACATAATGCATGAATTCACGTCAAATGACATACCAGCAAATCAGTGTGACTTCTGCTGTTGCCTTTACGAGATCAGTTCAGATATGCGTTATCACAAATTGATAAATCAGGTGTGTTCGGACCTCCCCAGTAGAGGCTCTGCTGAACCTCTGAGACCGACTCACCGAACCCCTAGTTTGACCGATTAAAGGTTCAGGACCCCTGGTTTATAGGCTGTTATTTCTGCAAAAGGAGGATCTACTAAATATTGATGTCATTTTTCTCTTGGGGTGCCCAAATGTATGCACCTGCCTACTTTTGTTGAAATAATGATTCCACACTGTCTGCAAATCCTATAAACTTCATTTCACTCAAATATCACTGTTTACCACCGCCGCCATCCACCGTGCTTGGATTCGGGCCATCTGATTGGTTCCTTTCGGTTCGTTTCTTGGTTCGGTTCAAATCCGGGTTATGGCATAATCAAATTACCTTGTTGAATTTGTCTGCTGGTCACTTTTGCTAAACAGCCTTCCTTTGGACAATGACAGTTTTCCACACAAGTTTACAGTCAATACAGTGTTGTAGGGCGAGTGGCGCAATGGGTAACACATGATGGCAGATTTAAGTGATGTTTTATGTATGATGAGAAACAAAATAGCAGACGGAAGAGACCCAAGGTCAATTAACTCAAGCCGTTTCATTGCAATTGATAGCCCATTTGACATGCACCTCAGATTAAATGGGGCTAGTTCAGGGGTCGTCAACCCACGGCTCCAGAGCCTCATGCAGCTCTTTAGCACAATCCTAGCTGCTCCCTGTAGCTCTTGCAAAAATGCGTGAAAATGGAAAAAGCTGTTTTTTTTATATATATGTTTTTAGATGGTAATCATGACACAAACATTCTTATTCTGTAGAAAATGTATGTAGTTGTGAATATATTAAAAATACTGAATTTTAGAATGGCGCAAAATTGCGACACAGCACAGGCGAGTTGTAAACAAACAGGTGTTTGAGTGACGGGCCATGGATTCTAAAGGCAAAAAGAGAAAGATTGCTGATAAGAACAGAGGGTTTAAGAAAGAATGGACTCAACTATTTGCTTTCATTACCAATGCTGAAGGATTGCCTGAATGTTGGATTTGCAATGAGAAGTTGTCAAATATAACAAAAAGAGCAATTTGGAGTGACATTTTCAGCTAAAGCATGCTAAATTTGCTGCCGATCACCCAGTTGGAACTGAGAGGAAAGGTGCAATTTGAGGAACGAAAAAACAGTTTCAAGAAATAGATTGCATCTCCAAACTCTACGACTGCTGCAAGTTTTGTTGCAGCCCGGGAGATAATAAAGCGCGGAAAACCATTCACCGATGGCCGATGAAGGACTCATTCGTTAAAATATCAGTGCCTATTTTCGGACTTCAAAAACAAAACCAAGATCATTCCAAAAATTAAAGACCTGCCTCTCTCAGCAAAATCAGTGAACGAAATGGTAATTCGAATGGCAAACAATATTACCGATCAGCAAATCATGGATTCTGGATTATCGATATGGCTTTCTTCCACCGGGAACGGTCCATGGCCATCTCGTGGTTGATGCCGAGTGCCTTCATGTCGGCTGCCACGGTCGTCTGCCAGGTCTTTTTAGGTCGGCCACTGGGTCTTGTTCCCTCTACGTTATACGACATAACTTTCTTCACCCAGTCGTTCTCGTCCTTCCTCACTACATGTCCGTACCATCGCAGTCTGCCTCTCCTCATCTCATCCACTATGGCCTCCACTCCCATCTTCTTTCTCAGCTCTGCACTGGTCTTTTCCTCCCTCATTGACACACCACACATCCATCTGATCATCCTCATTTCTGATCTGTTTAGTTTGTCTTTGTGTTCTGTTTTCAGGACCCATGCCTCACTTCCGTACGTCATACCACTTCTGACGCAGGCTGAGTACACTTGGCCTCTCATCTTCAGGGATGGGGCCTTAGATCTTAAGAAGGGCATGAGTTCATGATACTCATGTATCAAGGACATCAATTCAGCTCCAGCTTTCTCAATTGCCTGTGATGAGTTGTGTGACATGACGGATATCGAACAGACAGCTCTGGTATGCAGGGACGTGAACTCTAATGGGCCGCAAGAAGAAATTTATACCACTAAAAGGCCAAAAACGGGGGGAGGACATCTGCGAGGCTGTGCTGCAGTGTTTAAATGACAGCGATACACACTGGCAACCTGATTTCAGACGCTACAGACGGCACACCGAGTTTGAGAGGGTCGCAAAAGTTTGTGACTTTACGACAGAAAGCATTGGATCGAAATTTGCTTGCATTCCATTGCATAGTGCACCAAGAGGCGTTGTGTGCGTAAACATTCCCACCAGAGTGTATGGAGGTAATGAACCTTGTCATCCAAATTGTGAAGAAAATAATCGCAAAAGCATTAAACCACCATCAGTTCCGTGAATTGCTAGATGAAGTTGAGAGGGAATATGCCGATCTCCTGCTGCACAACAAAGTCTGGCGGCTATCCAGGGGCAACGTTTTGCGTCGCTTTGTATTTGTAGCCTACTAAATTATTTTAATAGTAGGCATACAGGTCGTGTATTGACAGTCTATATTATCTTATAAAAGGTTTTTAGATTTTTGCCGCTCTAGACAGGTATGGTTTTTTTTTATGTGTGGGGGGGGGACAACATGGCTTTTTGAACATTTTGGGTTGCCGACCCTTGGCCTAACACGTGAAAGATCCCCAGTTCGAGACTGGGTGGAAACAGCTTCCTCTACTATTTCTTGTCATTGCTGGTTCCTATGCAAAGTCCATGACACATTGAAACGATTTTGCGCTGCAATTATGTTGTGGTACCTGATTTGAGACTGGGTGAAAACTGGCTTCTTTCACTCACTTTAGATGGAACCATGCTGACTCTGATACATTCCATTTGGTAGTTCTTAGCTCTGTCTAAATTCATATCACGTGTCACGCAAATGCAGCCTGTAAATGATGCGCCAGCTGTGTTTCAAAGTAGGCCTCATTCGATAGTTGAACCCAATACCTCTCGCACCCTTAGCGAGAATCATTCCCCTCGACCAACGAGCCCCGTATCAAATTAGCTGATGCCGTTACATTCCGATTGGTAGCGAATATGACATGGACCTGAGTACTGCATTTCGGTGATCAATGAATTTTGATAAATATCATAGCCAGTTTGCGCGTATCCTTTCAGGGTCATAATTGTATGTCTACCGCCGCCTCGTGGAAGCCAGGCCTAAAAAAAGATAGGAATGCCTGAGGGAGTTTCACCAAGATGAATTAGGAAAAACTTTATGAAATAAAGTTGATATTAAAATATAGGTGGACGTAATGTCTGGAAGCTTGTGTTTAACAGAAGGCTGTTTGGCAACAGTGAACAACGGACACATTCAGCAAGGTAATCTAATTACGCCATGACCCAGATTCGTTCCGGGGATGCTGTTTTAGGGTCTTTTCCTTAGGATCTTCAGCCAGGACACCCAGGCTGTCAGGGTTTTCCAGATTATCTTGATCGTATGATTATGTTGGCAGACCATGAAAGAATGTTGATGTTAAAATGTTGGTGGAATTATCTAACTGCGCAGATCCGATAATCCCAAAGATTTTGGGTGAGACAAAATTGAAAAAACGTTTTTCTTTGTTGACAGTGTCACTTCTTTTGTGGCTTACCTCTTCTGGGTTTCACATCTAAAGTATCGTATTATATTACCTTGCGGCTTATACCACACCGTACATACGATACCATGTCGCCCATACAACTCATGCATGAGATGTGGTGGCTGAGCTATTCAGGCGATGTGTTGCTACCCCATTGTTCTCTCCACTCATCATTTCATATCACATCCTCGCCAGATTTTCATTATCTTCACATCCAAAGTATCTTGGCACAACGTACATAATGTGATGTGTCAACACAAGTTGTCCACGACGAGGTGGCCGAGAGTTCAAGGCGATGGATTGATAATCCGCTGTGCTCTGCACACATGGATTCCCATCCTCGTCGAAGGGTGGTTTTAAATCTGTAATCTGTCTTGTATTTGACTCAACATAGTAATGTTCGTACACTTTGGCGGCTCGGTGGTACACTGGTTAGCACGTCCGCTTCACAGTTTGGAAAGTGCAGGTTTGATTCCACCAACGGCTGTTGGATGTTGTTGATGATGTCTGTTCATGGGTCAGGAAAACTAAGATGTGGAGTAACGGTTGGTTCTTTATTGGCAAGATCTTGGGTTGTTTAATGGCGGTCAATGCAAATGGCACTTCAGCAGATGTAACAACACCCCCCCCATCTCCAGGTCAGAAGGTTTTATACTGTCCGGAAAAGGTGGGAAAGCTTCACCTGACCATTTGATATCTACGTGTATTGGAGAGTCACTGCCCTGTGTGTGTGTGTGTTTGTTCCATCAGCACAGGGCGTGTGATGCGTCAGTGCAGTAGTGTTGGAGTCGTAGTGCCTGTAGTTTGTGCATGCTGCATGCTGCCTCTGCTTGCCACTTTTCTGCTTTCAGCTACCGCCACCGGCTAGCCCTCTGTTTCCGGGAGTGAAAAGAGGAGCGGAGTGTATAAGCCTCCTCAACCGGTACACAGCCTCTCCATTGCCAAGACTTGCACACGCCTCCTCGTGGCCACACACGGCAACTGGCACCTCGTGGTCCCAGGCTAAGTTGTGCAGGATCTCGGAGCAGCAGTGGGCCCCAGAGATGTGGCATGTAGGCCCACCGGTGTGTGGACACGCCCTACTGCCCATCAACCACTGTGGGTAAACAGCTCCAGCTATAGCTAAATAGTGAAGACCTCAACGGTGGACCAGGCGGAGGATGATGGCTGACCTAAGGGGTGGCGTCACAACAGCTGGGAAGGCGGATGAAGGCTGCAGCAGAAGAGGGTCACCAGTCGTCTTGGTCTCCTTGCCACTGGACCCCGATCTGTCAAGGACAGTGTGGTGACTGTCGGTGCACCAGTCTCCTCACTCTAAACAAAGTCACGCACAGGCGTCTTTTTCAGGGAATCCACCTTACATCCCGGATTAAAGTCCTGTGGCGACCAGTAAGTGGCAACGGGGTCAGGATTGTGAAGTCTGGAAGCCCCTAGTCACAAGCTGGCACATCAGGCGGTGGATGTTAGATGATCGTTGGGCTCTTGGACCGAGGCAGAAAGAGCTCTTTGGTAGCTGCATACACGACTGAGCAGCCCTTTTTAGGATCCACTCTGCTCACCCCTGAGGGGGAAGGGGCTAGAAAAGGTGCCCTAAACATAGCCTCACGACTGGATTACCGCGTTCAGAGCGATCACCAATATGCGGTTGAAAACACAGAAACATGAATTTTAGAGCATGTGTAACACCTATATCGCTTTGGACAGTGCTTACAGTAATTTAGATCATGGACCAATTCTAAGTTCGGCTATATTTGCAGTGGTGATAGAGTGAGCAGAATAAATGACCACAGACCAAAGTTTGAATTGAACTGCCGGCTTATTTTAGAAGAGAAAAATAGAGAAAAATAGTTGACATACAATTTACAACAATAGACATACAATTCACATTTAAACTCAACGTTAGTTGAAGAAAATAAGTTTCCTTTCAGTAAACTTTTCAGTTTAAATGATTTCAATTAAAACCCGGGTTGTTTTATTAATTCTAAGGTTCAATCGGTTTAGTTACCTCACTTTGTGTTGTTTGAATAATATTCAATACAAGTAAGTAATTCGAAACAATAATAAATCTAATTTGAGTTAAGTAAAGCCACTTTTAAATTCCCTCGACTTCACTGGTTTTGTTCACACCAATCAATATTTCAATAACACCATTTCAGCATCATCGTACATATAGTTCACAAAAAAATTAAAGTGACAAAATGTACAAAACTCAAAACAATTCAGCAAAAGACTGAACGACTTTCGTTATCCAAATGTCTCTATATCCCTTCAGTTTGTTTCTCTTGCTTTGTTCCTGAAGAGTCAATCAATCCTTTCCGAAATCCACCTCGGTGTAGCAGTGGGGAAAAAAATATGGATAGATCCTACCAGGTTCGATGAACCTCGTCCAGCAAGTGCTCTCCGCTCCTGCGTGAGAAAAAATTCAAAGGCCTCTTTGGTGGCTCGCCATCTTGCGACTCGCACAAGAAATCAGCTTCGTTATTAGTTCAGAGGTTTCCGAACCAACTCTCGTGAATCCAGTCCTGTTCCGCACTTAGTGCATCACCAAGGTGAAAAAAAAGTTTGGAAACAGAAAAATAGGTCCATCAAATACAAAAAACTTCATACAATACTGTGTCACGTTCCCTCTCTCTCTTTAGTTTAACGGACTTACTCCCGTATCACCTTCGTCATCCTCTCTCCAAAAAAAACAAAAACGGCGGGAAAAGGAAAAAAGTAGAGTTCGCATTTCTGGTCACATGGGTTTTTTCCTACGTCATCATGTCCCTTCAAAATAAAAGTGAATGTTCACACTTTTGTCATTTTATCAACTACAAAACGTTAATAAAATAATAAATTTGTATTGTTTTAATATTTTACATGCTTTTAATCTGTGTTGGTCTGTTTAGAAGATATTTACAATGTACTTTCTTTTGACTGTTTTTATTAACAGGCTCTTATTTTACAAGGCTATGTTTAACAGGCTCTTATTTTACAAGGCTATGTTAACCTGGGTTACACCCTCCCTGCCTAAATCTATGCAAGTCCCTTTGCATAACGCATAGTTTAGAGTACTTTGATCTCATGGTTCTCCTCATGGTTCTCGATGTAATTTGTTACAGATTCGCTTAAGCTCTGGAACAACGATTGAACTAGGCTCACAAGAGGGGTTCCTAACTGAGGGTAGGTTAACCTTTTGGGTTTCGTTCTCTCTCGAGAAGATCTTCTGACAACTTGGTCAGATTCTGGGACAATTTCTTCATTGTCATCTGTCACAGTTTCAGTGTCATTTACTTGAGGTCTTCTTGTCTCCTCATGGTCAGTCTGGTTTAGATCCGGGGGATTTCCCTTTTCACTCAAGTGAGTACTTGATTCTCCTTCCCTTCCAGGTGATCTTTCCAGTTCCGGCAATATTTCAGTTTCAATGGAATCCTTTGGAGCATTATCAGACAACATCAAAAGCTCTGGAATTACATCATCATCTGGTTCATTCTGTTCATCAGTAAGATTGGAATGTGGTCTGGGAAGAACTACTTTATATTCCTCAAGTGACCTCGAGATCTCCCGTGGAGTAGTATAAAGGGTAGTTATCCTCTTCCTCAGAGTTGTAGTCAGGTTCAGGTTCTTCAGAGTCTGGTATTGGATGTTGTCGTGTGATTGGTCGACGGGGCTTCTCTGGGACGGCAGGAGAATTTGCAGGGACAGATGGCAGAAATCCGCATGGCAACAAAAGGTCTCTGTGCAGGGTCCTAGTAGGACCATTTTGATGTTCTGGTCTTACTATATACACAGGTAAGTTGTCCTTTTGACTCACAACCACATGGACCGTGGACTCCCATCTATCAGCCAACTTGTGTTTCCCCCTTATTCGGACATTCCTCACAAGCACACGATCACCAACAGTTAAGGCAGATTCAGTTACATGTTTGTCATATCTGCTTTTGTTTCGTTCAGCAACTTTAGCAGCATTTGTGATAGCCAGTTGGTAACTCTCTTGGAGGTGAGATTTGAGAGCTTTGACATACTGTGAATGAGATTGTCCCCGACGTTGGTTCCGAGGAAGATTGAAGGCAAGGTCTATTGGCAGTCGAGGTTGTCTTCCAAACATTAATTCGTACGGTGTAAACCCTGTGCTATCGTGTCTGGTACAGTTATACGCATGCACGAGTGGTTTTACAAAGTCATGCCAATGCCTCTTGTCTTCATCTTTGAGTGTACCTAACATGTTCAGTAAGGTACGATTGAATCGTTCTACAGGGTTTCCCCTGGGATGATAGGGTGAAGTCCTAACTTTTTGTATTCCAGCCAAGTTACACAGTTCTTTGATAGTTTTTGATTCAAAGTCCGCTCCTTGGTCACTATGCAACTTCTCAGGAAAACCATAGTGGATGAAGAAGTTTTCCCACAGGGCCTTCGCTACAGTTCGAGCTTTTTGGTTAGGCGTTGGAGTTGCAACAGCGTACTTTGTAAAGAAGTCTGTGATTACAAGGACATCTTTTGTAGAACTGCGGTCTGGTTCGATCGACAAAAAGTCAATACATACTAATTCCAGGGGTCTGGTAACTTGTATGTTTACCAAGGGTGCGGCCTTCTCTGGCAATGTTTTCCGGCAGACGCACCTCTGACAACTTTTAATCTTTTGGTCTATGCCTGCAGCCATTTTGGGCCAGAAGAATCTGGCTCTGATGAGGTCAAGGGTACGGTCAAACCCAAGATGGCCCATGTCGTCATGGAGACTTTTCAATGTCATGGGTCTGAGGCTTTCAGGAAGGACAAGTTGATACTGGGTTTCACCAAGTTTCCTCTTCCGATACAAAACACCATTCTGCAGCTCAAGTTTGTTTAGTTCACGCAGAAAGATGGAAAGTTGTGGAAGTTCTTTCCGTAGCATAGGAGAAGATGTTTCACCCGTTTCAAGCTGGTGTATGATTTCATTGATAGCAGGATCATTTCTTTGACTTTGTCTTAACTCCTCTTCCACTGGTGGAAGCTGTCAGGAACAGCATCAGCGGACATGGACAAAGACGTTACAAGTGGATATGTAAGAGCATCGTGGTCTGAGTTGAGAGATTGGAGGACTAGGTGTTTGTCACAGATTGCCCTCACTGCATAAGGAGGAACATCAGTGAAAGGATCGGCACCAGGTAAGTGATGTTGGACAAACTGGCGAATTCTCTCTTGTTCTTTTAGGGAAACACGGTCATTTATTGGCTCTGGGTGTGGACGGCGTGATAATCCGTCTGCATCAGCATTTTGATTTCCTGCTCTGTACCGGAGGTTGAACTCGAAGGTAGAGAGGGCAGACAACCAGCGATAACTCGTTGCATCTAACTTAGCGGTGGTCAAAATGTAAGTTAGAGGGTTGCTGTCAGTTATTACAGTGAAAGGACTGCCACAAAGGTAATCACAAAACTTTTCCGTGACAGCCCACTTGAGGGCAAGAAACTCAAGTTTGTGAGCGGGGTAACGGCTTTCACTTTGTGATAGTCCTCTGCTCGCGTATGCAATTACACGCATCTCTCCACCCTGCTCTTGATAAAGGGCTGCCCCCAGCCCGATCGTACTTGCATCTGTATGTAATACATACGGCAACCTGGGGTTGGCAAAGGCCAAAACTGGGGCAGAAGTCAGTTTGTTTATTATCGTTTCAAATGCCTGCTGGCAACAGTCTGTCCATATTTCCCCAAAAGGAGATTTCGGCTGAAAGTACTGGACTTTATTCGACTGTGAGACATTTTTCTTCCTCAGCGGTGGATATCCAGCAGTAAGACCGGTAAGAGGTTTGACAATCTTAGAGAAGTCTTTGATAAATCGCCTGTAGTATCCTGCGAATCCTAAGAAAGAACGTAGCTCTTTCAAATTTTTGGGGCTTGGCCATGTTTTTAAAGCGTTAACTTTCTCAGGGTCTGTTTCAACACCATGTTGGGAAACGATGTGGCCCAAGTACTTCACGGATGTATGGAAAAACATGCATTTTTCAAGGGAAAGTTTTAGGCCATATTCTTTGAGGCGATTGAGTACATGGAGAAGTCGGGTTTCATGTTGTTCGAGTGTTTCTGAAAACACTATGAGGTCATCTAGAAAGACAAGGACTTCTTTTAGATGGATGTCACCCATGCATTTCTCCATCAGCCTTTGGAATGTGCTGGGAGCATTTGTAACACCCTGAGGCATCCTGTTAAATTCAAAAAATCCCATCGGGCATGTAAAGGCTGTCTTGTGCTTGTCTATCTCATCGACTTCGATTTGGTAGTATCCGCTCTTGAGATCAAGGACCGAAAACCATTTCGATCCTGTGAGTGCAGAAAAGGTTTCTTCCAAATTAGGAAGTGCATAGGCGTCTTTGATCGTGGTTAAATTCAGCTTCCGGTAATCGACACAAAGTCTTATATCCCCGTTTTTCTTCCTTACCACAACTATTGGCGAGGAAAACGGTGATTCAGACTCGCGGATTATTCCTGCTTCCATCAGCTCTTGCAAGTGCTGACGTACTGCATCGATGTCTTGTGGCCGTATTGGTCGGGGTCTGTGCTTGAAAGGGGTTTCGTCACTTAGTTTGATTTGGTGCTTGACTTTGTTCGTGCAACCGAAATCTGTGTCATGTCGTGCAAATACTTCTGGCATAGCACTCAGCTTCTGTATGATTCGCTCCTTCCATTCAGCAGAAATGGGAGAATCAGAGAAATTTAAATTTAGCTCTGTGGACTTCAAGTTGGATTTCTGCTTGGTTTGCATCACTTCTTGCACAGCATGCATTTCTGCAATGACACTTTTTGCAGGAATACTTATGGCATGTTCACTTTCATTGCTTAGGACAACTGCAAGCTTTTGTGAGCGGTTTTCCGGAAGGGTAAGTAAACAATTGGTGACTACGACACCACCAGGCAAGGAGGATGAGGACGGTGACTCGACCACTATCCACTTCCCTGGCGTTGCAGTGTTTACATGGACTACTCCCTCCAAAACTCGACTTTGACCAGCAGGAAGTAATTCAGGTTCTTTTCCCGACAGTGTGACAAGACCAAGACTGCCGTCATCTTTCATTTTGTGTCTCTGTTGTAACACGCTCAAGACCACTCTGTAACCATGTGGGAGGACACGGAGATCTGTATCAGTCAAGGGAAGGTTTTCAAAAAGAGGGTCAAGCGTGTTAGTGCCAATCAGGAGAGAAGACTGGACACTAGAGCGTGTGTCTGGAACAATTAATGCAAGAGAGGACACAGTGAGTTCAGTTCCAAAACAGTCTTTTGGAAAAGTGATATCAACACCAATGTAGCCTGAATAGGGAACATTTTCACCATTTGCAGCTTCGACTTCCAACAGATCTTGTATTGGATGGATTGTCAGGTGTGAGAGATAGCTTTTGTAGAAAGACTGGGACACTGTGGTCACTTGCGATCCGGTATCAAGAAGACAATGGCAGGCGTGTCCATTGATTTGTACTTGAGCAGTGTATTTAGCTCCAATCAGACCTTTAGGAATTTTCACAGTGGTGAAGCGGTTGTGGAAGAATTGTCTTTTGGTTTTTGGTGAATGTTCAGTGGGACTAGTTTCCGTTTCAGCACCCATTTGTCCCGCCATGAGTGCTACTTTTAGTTTAAAGGTGGGGTCTGGTTGTTTTGCTTGTCCCACAGTGACTGTTTCTCTCTCAACTGTTTCTTTTTTTTAGCAACTAAGGATGGGTTTGGCTCACTGGTACATGTCGAGATGATGTGACCATCTTCACCGCACTGGAAGCAGTACCAAGGCTTTGGTCTTTTACTTGCAGCTTGAGGTGGCAAGAGAGCTTGTTCAGGTACTTTGTGTTCAGGGTTTGTCTTGGTATTAGCTGATGGTTGATTAAGTCTTTTCTTGCTTCTTTGTGGCTGTAGCTTAGTGATGTGGCTCTGGAGTTCAGCGATTTGTGCTCTCATTTCTTTGAAGATGTCATTTTGTGGAATTTCCGTTGGTTGTCCCTTTTTAAGTTTCAGTTGTGTCAGTTGAGTTTGTAGGTCACCTATCTGGGTTTGCATTTCAGCAAGATCAGTTTGCATTGGAGGATCTGAGAAGTTCGCGCTAGCAGCAATAGAATGTGCTGTTACTTTTGGTCTGGTTGCAGCAAAATGTTGTTTCATCCTACTCTCCTTTGCAATATGGTTGTCTTCTTCTACTCTCAACTGTAGAAGTAGATTAGTGAATGTAGGAGGTTTGTCTTTCAATTTTCCAAGCTGAAGATCTGTTAACAGGGCATTATTCCAACAGCCGCGGCAGAATTGACGCAGAAGGTGTCGGTCAGCTTCACCGGCTACTACTCCACCTCTGTTCAAGGCTTTGGATAGCGCTGTTTGCAACCGATGGAGATTGTTAGGGTGGTGTTCACTCTAACTTATTTTGCAAGGACCACACTGGAGACAAGTTAGTCGTTTTAGACACCTGCAGGCGGAGAGTTCACTCGTCGCTGTGCTCTCAGCGATAGTCGAATGAAATCTGACTCAGGCCTCGTCAGGCGCTTATTTATTGAGAGAAACAAAGTGGGGTTTTGAAGTGGGGGTTTGGGAATACACAGGTTGGGCTGGAGACGCCCCCCCTGCTGATCAAGGCATAGCAGGGGGCCTTTTACGACTTTCTGTAACCAAAGCACCTTTGATTGCTTCCTCTGAGTTTAGTCAATCAGTGGTAAACTAATTTTGTCTAGACATGACAAACTAATTAAATTATTACAGGTTACATTCCAACATAATCATACGATGAAGATATTCTGCAAACCCTAACATATCCCTCCTGTTTTATCATATGATTATGTCAAACCCGAACAATCAAACATAAGTAAGAAAATGAAATCAATGAAATGAAAACAATAACTTCCAGTGAGGTTTTTCCCTCAATACTCCAGTCCAAAGTATGTGCAACTCAAAAAACCTGCGGCCAGATTAAGTGCAGGAAAAGAGTTACACGGTCCCTCTGCCTTAGGTGACCAGACTGTTATCAATAAAAAAAGAAAAAGAAAAACACAGAAACGGTACATCATTGAATCCATCACTTGCAAGGCATTTTCGATGGTCAAATCATCAAGTTTCCGTAAAGCAATGCCGAGTCAAACAGCATCTACGCAATCCACGTTTTGAATTAGGGGTCCAGCACTCCTTGTAGCTTGCAGTGGCTGAGGTGAATCCAGCTGGGCCGTTCAGCGATCTTTACTGCAGTGGGGGTAGTCAGCAAGGCTTGAAATGGTCCCTCCCACCGTGGGCTGGCCCAGTTCTTTCTTTTGATGACTTTGATGTAGACCCAGTCTCCTGGCTTGATGGTGTTGTCGACCTGTGAGGATGACAGAGCAGGCGGCAGTAAATTTGCATTTGACACCTCTGTCAGTCTGAGCGTTCTGACCATGAAATCTGCCAAAGACTGTTCTTCATCTGCCTTTTGTAAATCTGCATGGAACACAGGTAGTCTATATGGCCTCCGTGGATGATTTCAAAAGGTGTTAGCCCTTCTGAAGTGGGAGTAATTCTCATATAGAGCTTTACTAAGTCTAGGCACTCCGGCCAAGGTCTGCCTGTTGTTTCCATGCATTTCTTCAACCTGCTTTTGATAGTATAGTTTGCTCGTTCAACCAGGCCAGCGCTGGCTGGGTGATAAGCGCAGTGGTTTTTTAACGTTATCCCAAGGTGTACAGCCATGTTCTGTACCACTTGGTTCACAAAATGTGGACCATTATCACTGTAAATGGTTTGGGGAATGCCATGAGTCGGTATGATGGCTTTGCAAATGGCTTTTGCCACTGTTAAGGCATCTGCATGTTTAGATGGGACTATTTCCACCCATTTGGAAAATGCATCAATCATCGCTAGGCAGTATTTGTGAGGTCCACTTTGTGTGGGCTCAATAAAATCCATGTGCATGATTTGAAATGGGTACGACGGTTTTGGAAATGAGCCTCTCTTAGGTCTCATGTTTCCTTGTGGATTATGTTTCACACAAACGGGACATGCTTTACAAAATTTTTTTAAGTAAACATCCAAACCAAAGGTAGTGAATTGTTGATGTATGATGGACCTCATCCCCCCTGTCGACACATGGCAAGGCCCATGCGTCGCTATTGCTGCTGCCTTAAAAAGTGATTTAGGTAAAACAGGTTTGTCATTGATGCGGAGGATACTATCTGTATCCGCTATTGCACCTTTTGTCGTCCACATTCGTTTTTCCACCATTGGAGCATTGCCCTGCATATCTGTCAGTATAGTCTTATCTATGAGTTGCGTGTCCTCTGAATCTATTAAAAAAAATTCATGGCCATGTTTCCCTGCCGCTGCTTCCTTAGCAATCCTGTCCGCTAACCTGTTTCCATTCGAGGCTTCATCTGTGCCTGTGGTGTGAGCAGCACATTTACACACAGCTAGTTTAGCAGGTAACTGAATAGCCTGTAACAAGTCTTTTAACAAGGAGGCATGGGTAACCGGCTTACCAGTTGATGTTGTCATCCCCCTGCGCTCCCATTGTTTTGCAAAATAGAACAGAGTAGAAAACGCATACTGACTGTCTGTGTATACAGTGACTTCCTTATCTTCCGCCAATTCACAAGCTCTTGTTAGTGCAATTAGCTCAGCCGCCTGCGCTGACCTGTTGTATGGAAGCTTCTCTGCTTCAACAATTTGGTCTGGCAATCTCACAATTGCATACCCACTTTGATTGTTCCCTCTAGGATCCTTTGAACATGACCCATCCACAAACCACTTTTCCCCTTTGTCAAGTGGTGTGTCAATTAAATCTTGTCTGGGCAGCTGTAGATGTTCTGTAGCATCCAAACAGTTATGTGGTGAACCATCCCCCGGCAACGGAATCAACGTTGCTGGGTTAAGGACTGTGCACCTCTTTATCACAATGTGTGGTTGTGACAGAAGCGTAGCAGTGTAGGATAGGTGTCTGGCAGGTGACAAAAAGTTCATCTTGCTTTGCAGTAGCAACACATCTACAGCATGTGGAACTAGCAGCTCGTCAGGAAGCCCAGCCAATTCCCCCTCCTCCTTTTCATTTAAACAAATGTTAACTAGTCAGGGACGCCCACACGCCCCTGCCCTACCAACACCTACTTCACGCACAGTTCGCTTCCACATGTCACAACTGGTACTGTAGCTCCACCCATCACCTTTATCCTCATAATCAGTGACAGAATCAGCAAGTTTAATCCGGCAACCCACATCTGCCCATGTTATACTGTGAGGTTTAAACAATGGAATGTGGGGTACAGCCGACAACTTGTATTCGTCATCCTGAGGAGCGGGCAGAAGCACAGCAGCAGCTGCAAATGACCTGCGATCAGTGTACAGAGCAGTGATTGTTAGTTACTTCTGTGTCACTGAGAAAACTTTCAATATAGCCATCATGTGGGTCAGTGAGGATGTTCATGGTGACATGTAAGTCATCACAAGTCATTTCCGATTCAGGTCGTGTCAATTGTTTTCGGGCTTCACTCAGCAAATCGCCTGGTAGCTTGGGATTCTGTTCAGCGGAGACGTCATAGGAACAGAAAATCCGCTCACCTGCTTGTGCAGCATATGAGTCCACATCTCTCACTCTACATGCTCGCATACCATCCTTTACTGGAATTATTGCAATTCCCAACCTAGTCATCAGATCCCGTCCCAGAAGGTTTATGGGACATTTTGGGGATAGCACAATCGAGACTGAAGCTATGACTCCCGTTTCATCATCTCTCACTACAACTGGATTGGAGATACTCTCCTTGTGTACCTGCCCATCAGCAGATTTTACCCAAATAGTATTTTGGGAGGCCTTTAGATTTGGGACTTTAGTTTTTATTACGGTCTTACACGCTCCGGTATCACACAAAAACTCTACTTCACTTCCTCCAATGTTTAAGGTGACATGGTTTTTCTTTCAATGCATTCAAAATGTCCCATGCTGCATGGACATCTACTATCTCTTCCTCTGTAGGAGGACAAGAGATCACAGGGGGGCAATCTAGTCATGCTGAGAATTTGGCTCTTCCTCTGCCATTTCCACCACCCTTTGATTGGTATTGTTTTGCAAAACGACACGATCTTGCCAAGTGTCCTCGTCTACCACAGTTCCAACAGGTCTCTGAATCTGGTGGGGGTTTCGAATTATATGGAGGCCTGCGACCTTGTTGGCTTCTACCTCTTCCTCTTGCCTGCTGGGACCCATGAAAGAAGACTGTTGTATCTTCATCTAGGTCAACATCATCATCATCGCCTAGATGAAATACATCAGAACTTTTGCCTCTTTTGATCACTTTTTCAGCATGTCTGGCCCATTGCATAGTTGTTGTCACACTTGCAACATCTACTTCCACCAAATGTTTCCTCACCCAGTTGCCGATTTCAGGGCGGAAATTAGTAAGGAGCGCATTTTTAAGCTGTTGCTGATAAGCACTCTCAGCTGCATCATTGAATGGGATGCCACTATGCACCCTGAACTCTTTTTCAAATCTTAAGCGAAAATCATCAGTATCTTCCCCAGGCTTCTGTTTAATTCCTGCCAAATTACCATAATTCGCTCGTCTTCGAAATATAGTTCTCACTCTTTGCACCAGATCATTCCATTGTGCTGCATACTCCCCTACCAATTGATTTCCCCCACCGGGATAGGGAAAAGGCCCTTGATTATTTCTACCTGTATAATGACCTCTAACCTTTGCCCAGTCTTTTCCCAAAGAAGACATTGCAGCTTCTCCTGCCTCATGTCCATTCAGTCTATAAGAATGTATGATCCCAGCCATGTCTTCTGCCCATGTATCTGGGTCTTCAGCAACAGGGGTAACCCCTTCAACTGCTTTTCTTGCCTCTTCCAAAGTCCATGGCCGAAAAACATACGTATGTGGAGGTTGGCCTTCCCCTACAATAGGGTTTGGCACCTGTATCATTGGGCACACATCAACATTGTCCAAATTTTGGGAAAACCTAGCAGCAGTGGTCAAACTTCTTGTTTGTACAGGTCTTCTATCAATGTGACACTGACTTTTCTTTCTGTTATATGGGGGAGGGTGCAGGTCTGCTAAACCTGGATACAAGTTTTGCATACGAGCGGAAGATCTCTCTTGCTCCGCTTGAGCTGCATTTCCAGCTGCGGCTGGAGCCGTGGCCGGGACAGTGCGCCTGCACACTGTGGTCTCGTTGTCTTCCAGCCTGACAAACATAGATGCAGCCTCATCACTTCTCAACTTTCTATCTTTTGTCTTTTGGATTTGTTCTCTTCTCTCTTGTGAAGCACTCAACCACATTCTAGCACAAATCAATTCCTTCTCTTTACTACTCTTTTTCAGTCCCTTTGACTTCCTCTTCACGCTCTCCTCCAAGACATCCACCACTACCTTCCAGACTTCCACTTTCAACTTTGCTTCTACTCCAAACTTTTTCTTCCACTTTGGCATGTATTGCATACAATTAAGAAATCTACTCGCCATGTACTTCTCATCTCCTTCAAGAGCTAGGGATCTACCGTTCTTATTTCCCATCGTACTTCGGTTTTCTTTACTTTGAGGATCCTCAATGCAGGTTTGAATTGACCTCTGACCAAATTCTCTCTGCAGTCAATTTATCCTACCAGTCGCACACTCAACCACACAACTTTCATGCAAACAGCTTGGAAAAACAGACAAAAAAAAAAAGAATCTACGGCCTTCTTCAATTAGGAAAAAGAAACTCCCTTTTCTTAGCCCGTTCCTTCCACTGGGACTAGACTCCCAGCTGTTTCGTAGCTTGGAAACACCAAAGCCGTATCTCATAACTCGGACAAACCGAAGATGTATCTCATAGCCAGGACAAACCAAAGCCGTATATCATAACTCGGACAAACCAAAGATGTATCTCATAGCTCGGACAAACCAAAGCCGTATCTCATAACTTGGACAAACCAAAGCCGTATCTCATAACTTGGACAAACCAAAGCTGTATCTCACAGCTCGGACAAACCAAAGCTGTATCTCATAGCTCGGACAAACCGAAGCTGTATCTCATAGCTCGGACAAACCAAAGCCGTATCTGCGCTTTTTTCTATGACTTACTTGTCTCCCTTGGTCCGCTGCGCTGCCGGGTTCCCGTCAATCCACTTCTGACAGACGAAGGCAGACCTATGATGCTGGCCCAGCGAAGAACTTCCTTCCCAGGTCTTTCGTTACCAGGTCCTCCAATGGACGCTGGCTTGTCGACAATGCAGCACGTCCTCCTCCGTCAGCCAGATGGCGGGTATGAGGGTCCCGGGTTTCGGCACCAAAAATGTTAGGGTGGTGTTCACTCTAACTTATTTTGCAAGGACCACACTGGAGACAAGTTAGTCGTTTTAGACACATGCAGGCGGAGAGTTCACTCGTCGCTGTGCTCTCAGCGATAGTCGAATGAAATCTGACTCAGGCCTCGTCAGGCGCTTATTTATTGAGAGAAACAAAGTGGGGTTTTGAAGTGGGGGTTTGGGAATACACAGGTTGGGCTGGAGACGCCCCCCCTGCTGATCAAGGCATAGCAGGGGGCCTTTTACGACTTTCTGTAACCAAAGCACCTTTGATTGCTTCCTCTGAGTTTAGTCAATCAGTGGTAAACTAATTTTGTCTAGACATGACAAACTAATTAAATTATTACAGGTTACATTCCAACATAATCATACGATGAAGATAATCTGCAAACCCTAACAGAGATAGTGTGAAGGCTTTTCACCTGGGTCTTGAAATGTGTTGAGAAATTTGGCAAAGAGCTCATCGCCGTCTTCCACTGTGCCAAAAGCTGAGTTCAGCAGTTCAAGATAGGCAGATGGTAAGGCATTAGGCCCAAGAGGTTTCACCAAATTTGCAGCAGGTGATACAAGACTGTCTAAGATCTTCCGTGAACGATGCAAATCAGATAAATCAGGATCTTGCAATATGAGCTCAACACTGTGACGCCATGTATCAAAATCAACCTCGTGACTGGGATAAGGTATTTTACCTGAAAACTGTCTGAGGCGGAAAGAAGAATTTATCGGTGAGACAGGAGCTTCACTTCGCACTATGTGTTCCACAACAACCTTTTGAACCTCTGGAGGAGTTAGAAAGCGTGCTGGTATGTGAGATGGTTGGTCACTTTGTGGTTGGTTAACTGTTACAGGAGAACTGAAGCTTATATTCGGATTAATTGGTTTCATAGTTTCATCTTGACGTTGGTCAGTGACTTCTGGTGGTCTTTCAACAGTGGTTGTTGGCTCATTCTGGTTCTCTGAGACGGAATCCATATCTTCGGGTGTTTTTGGGTTGCTTACAATCGACTGAGCACATTTGGAAAGGTGTTCATGCAAAACATCTTCGAAAGATTTGCCGCTTATTTTGGCAATTTTCTGCAGTTCACTGAAAAAGCTGTGGGTGGCACTGTTCGTAACAGTTGATAAATACTCAGTTGACAGAGCTCTGATGTGGTAAGAGACTTCATTGGAGCATTCAAGTGTATGGGGCAGTAAAGGTTCAAGTGCGGTCAAGGCAGCGCCGCTCTCATATTCCACAATGGCATTTCTGTGGTAGGAAGACTGGGGTTCATCTATTTGAATTGTCCTAGCAATCTGCCCGTACCTACTCAGGAAGTCAGTTAATTCTTCATCAACATCAGTGTCAGTGAGCCCACTAACTATAACTGAGTTTGGGGTCTTAATATTTTCTTTATCAATGACCTCCATTTTTTTTCCCGGCTTGGTCTATTTTAAGGTCTGGGTCAGGTAATATTATTTGAATCAACCACCACACTGCACACATAGATTCCCATCCTCGTCGAAGGGTGGTTTTAAATCTGTAATCTGGCTTGTATTTGACTCAAGAACGTAATATTCATACTCTTTGGCGGCTCGGTGGTACTCTGGTTAGAACGTCCGCTTCACAGTTAAGAAAGTGCAGGTTCGATTCCACCAACGGCTGTTGCATGTTGTTGATGATGTCTGTTCATGGTTCAGGAAAACTAAGATGTGGAGTAACGGTTAGTTCTTTATTGGCAAGATCTTGGGTTGTTTAATGGCGGTCAATGCAAATGGCACTTCAGCAGATGTAACAACACCCCCCATCTCCAGGTCAGAAGGTTTTATACTGTCCGGAAAAGGCGGGAAAGCTTCACCTGACCATTTGATATCTATGTGTATTGGAGAGTCGCTGCCCTGTGTGTGTTTGTGTGTGTGTTTGTCCCATCAGCACAGGGCGTGTGATGCGTCAGTGCAGTAGTGTTGGAGTCGTAGTTCCTGTAGTTTGTGCATGCTGCATGCTGCCTCTGCTTGCCACTTGTCTGCTTTCAGTTACCGCCACCGGCTAGCCCTCTGTTTCCGGGGGTGAAAAGAGGAGCCGAGTGTATAAGCCTCCTCAGCCGCTACACAGCCTCTCCATTGCCAGGACTTGCACACGCCTCCTCGTGGCCACACACGGCAACTGGCACCTTGTGGTCCCAGGCTAAGTTGTGCAGGATCTCGGAGCAGCAGTGGGGCCCAGAGATGTGGCATGTAGGCCCACCGGTGTGTGGACACGCCCTACTGCCCATCAACCACTGTGGGTAAACAGCTCCAGCTATGGGTAAATAGTGAAGACCTCAACGGTGGACCAGGCGGAGGATGATGGCTGACCTAAGGGGTGGCGTCACAACAGCTGGGAAGGCGGATAAAGGCTGCAGCAGAAAAGGGTCACCAGTTGTCTTGGTCTCCTTGTCACTGGACCCCGATCTGTCAAGGACAGTGTGGTGACTGTCTGTGCACCAGTCTCCTCACTCTAAACAAAGTCACGCACAGGCGTCTTTTTCAGGGAATCCACCTTACATCCCGGATTAAAGTCCTGTGGCGACCAGTAAGTGGCAACGGGGTCAGGATTGTGAAGTCTGGAAGCCCCTAGTCACAAGCTGGCACATCAGGCGGTGGATGTTAGATGATCGTTGGGCTCTTGGACCGAGGCAGAAAGAGCTCTTTGGTAGCTGCATACACGACTGAGCAGCCCTTTTTAGGATCCACTCTGCTCACCCCTGAGGGGGAAGGGGCTAGAAAAGGTGCCCTAAACATAGCCTCACGACTGGATTACCGCGTTCAGAGCGATCACCAATATGCGGTTGAAAACACAGAAACATGAATTTTAGAGCATGGAATGGACAGTGTGACCAGTGATAGGCCGGAGAGGAGAACCTCCATCATTGCCAGGGAACTGAGAAGATGCCGGATTGACATAGCTGCTCTTTCAGAAACCCGATGGGCAGAGGAAGCTCATCTGAAGGAGGAAAAGGGTGGGTACACTTTCTTCTGGAAAGGAAAGGCCACAGATGAGCCTAGGATCTATGGGGTTGGTTTTGCCATCAAGAACCAACTGATCAGTCAGCTCTCTGAACTCCCTGTGGGAATCAGTGAGCGCCTGATGACCCTCCGTCTGGTGCTGGCCAACAACCAGACGGCAACAGTTATTAGTGCTTATGCACCTACCCTCGTTTCCGATGAGGACAAAAAAGAGTCCTTCTATGCCTGTCTGGATGAGGTATTGTCAAAAATCCCCAAGGAGGACAAGATTATTATATTGGGAGATTTCAATGCCAGAGTGGGCCGAGACCACCACCTCTGGAAGGGCACCATTGGAAAGGAAGGCATTGGAAACATCAACTCCTACGGGGTTTTCCTTCTTAGCAAATGTGCTCAATACGACCTTACCATCACCAATACCATCTTTCACCGGAAGAACAAACTCAAGGGACACCCTCGCTCTAAACCAATGGTTCCCAAACCTTTGCAGGCTGGCGCCCCCTTGACTCCCCAGTGAATTCCTAGCGACCCCCCCCCCACAGACACATATGGAAACAAACACCTCTTTCTTGATATTTAGTATGCTGCAATTTGAAAAGAGAAAGGTTAAACACAAATGTGTATTTCACAAATAAAACCCAATTTAGTAAACCAATTCCAGGGGGGCGGTACCGCCCACTTTGGGAACCACTGCTCTAAACAATGGCATCTGTCACGGATCGGAGTGTGGAAATGAAGCAGGGCGACCAAGTGCAGCTTGGACCAGGGTTTATTGGAGCAAACTCAAACTAACAGAATCGGTACACTGACATAACTGACTAACAAAACCAACAACAGGAACCGAACAGAGACGTGAGAAAAAAAGACAGGGTGACATTACCAAAGACAAGACCAAACAAAACCTCATGACAGTAACAACCATCATCAATGCTCCGACAGGGAGTAACACACAGACAGGACTTAAATATGCGACAGGTAACAAGAAGCAGGTGAGTATGATCACACTAATCATGGGCACACAGGAGGGGAGGGGCGAGCACACAGACACACGGACATGAGCACACAGACATGATCGGGGATGAGTCGTGACAGAACCCCCCCCCACAAGAGACGGCTCCCGACGTCCCAAAAACCCAACCCCCCACGACGGCACGCGGAGGTGGGGGGGGTTAAGCGCACCAGTCCAGACGACCCTACTGGTCTTTGAAATAGCCTGAACCGTGCACGGCGGCGACTTGGGGCACAGAACCGCACTCAGGGGGCGACTTGCGGCACAAAACCGCACTCGGGCGGCAACTTGGGGAACCGAACCGCACTCGGGCGGCGACTTGCGGCACAGAACCGCACTCGGGCGGCGACTTGGGGCACAGAACCGCACTCGGGCGGCGACTTGGGGGACAGAACCGCACTCGGGCGGCGACTTGGGGGACAGAACCGCACTCAGGCGGCAACTTGGGGAACCGAACCGCACTCGGGCGGCGACTTGGGGAACCAAACCGCACTCGGGCGGCGACTTGGGGAACCGAACCGCACTTGGGCGGCAACTTGGGGAACCGAACCGCACTCGGGCGGCCACTTGGGGAACCGAACCGCACTCGGGCGGCAACTTGCGGCACAGAACCGCACTCGGGCGGCATAAAAAAAGTCATCGCCGCATTCGGCGGCACCTGAAAGTCCGGACCGCGATCAGCGGCATTTGGAAGGCGGGGCTGCGGCAACAGCAAGAGCCACCACGCGCCGCAGCTGTGGGAGTGGGGCCAGGGACGATCGCGGGTCCGTCGCAGCTGGCCTGTAATCTGGCGGCGCGGCAGTGGAGTCCGATCGCGGCCGCGAAGCTGCTGTCGCCAGAAGCACTCCGATGGCGACCGCGGGTCCGGCGTCGCGGCAGCGAAGTCCGATGGCGACAGTGGAGCCGATCGCGCTGGAACCTGCTCGGACGATGGACGGGTGTCGCAGTGGGAGCTAGTGGTGGAGGGAGGTCCAAGCGCTGGTCGCTGTAGTGGTCGGAGCATTCTGTCACGGATCGGAGTGTGGAAATGGAGCAGGGCGACCAAGTGCAGTTTGGACCAGGGTTTATTGAAACAAACTCAAATTAACAGACTCGGTACACTGACATAACTGACTAACAAAACCAACAACAGGAACCAAACAGAGACGTGAGACAAGACAGGAACCAAACAAACCCCATGACAGTAAACTTCATCAATGCTCCGACAGGGAGTAACACACAGACAGGACTTAAATACGTGACAGGTAACAAGAGGCAGGTGAGTATGATCACAATAATCATGGGCACACAGGAGGGGAGGGGCGAGCACACAGACACACGGACATGAGCACACAGACATGATCGGGGATGAGTCGTGACATCATCTTACTGACTATGTCATTGTCAGAGCCAGGGATCAGCGCGACGTGAGCATCACAAAAGCCATGATGGATTCAGAGGCCTGCTGGACAGATCACCGCCTGATACGATCCACGATGTCCATCGGACTCAAGAGGAAGAGGAGACTGCAAAAGAAGCTGAGCCGGCAGACTAAACCTAGAGACCCTGAACAAAACTGCCGCCCTGCAGCTGTTTCGGGCCTCTCTTGGAGAAAGCCTCAATCAGGAATACCCTGAGGACATTGAAGAACACTGGAGCCTGCTCAAGTCTTCCATCCTCGACACCTGCCGTGCCGCTCTCGGGTACAAGGCCAGAAAGCATCAGGACTGGTTTGATGACAACGACACATAGATAGAACAGCTCATATCCAAGAAAAGGGAAACCTTTCGTGTCTCGCAAAATGACATCACCTGCACAGCAAAGAGACAGGCTCACTCCAGAGCCAAGGCTGACGTCCAGAGCCGGGTGAGACAGATTAAAAACTCCTGGTGGACAGAAAGGGCACTGGAAATCCAGAATTTGGCAGACTCTGTTGACACCAGAGGCTTTTTCAGCGCTATTAAGGCTGTCTACGGCCCAAGCCATCGCGGCCAAAACCCCCTACGCTCTAAAGACGGGCAGGAGCTGTTGAAGGACAATGAGTCAACAAACAACCGGTGGAGAGAGCACTTTCAGGAACTCCTCAACTGTGACAGCACAACTCAGTCAGATTTCCTCAGTCACATCCCTCAGAGTCCCATCAGGGAAGACATGGGTGACCCTCCCACTTTAGCAGAGGTCCAAGATGCCATCAGGACCCTGAAGAACAACAAGGCCTCTGGGCCAGATGGGATCCCAGCTGAGGTCCTAAAGGAAGGTGGAGTAGAGCTCCAGCGCCACCTCCATTCATTCTTTCTGAAGGTCTGGGAAAAATAAGTACTCACCTCGGAGCACAGGGATGCTCTGATAGTGACCATTTTCAAGAAAGGGGACAAAGCGGATTGCGGAAACTATAGGGGCATCTTGCTCCTTTCAACAGTTGGCAAAGTACTTGCTCGTGTTCTTGCCAATCGCCTGCTGCCACTGTCTGAGGAAGTTCTCCCAGAATCACAGTGCGGTTTTTGCCCATCTAGAGGCACTGCAGACATGATTTTTACAGCACGCCAACTCTCGGAATAATGCCGTGAGCATAAACTGCCTTTGTTCATGGCTTTCATAGACCTGACAAAATCCTTCTGAGGTATGGTTGCCCGGATAAATACGTCAGAATTCTGCGTTTATTACATGACGGAATGACAGCCACAGTGCTCAACAACAGCTCCTTGACTGAGCCTTTCACTGTAGAGACAGGGGTCAAACAGGGATGCATCATTGCACCCACCCTGTTCTCTGTCTTCATTGCCCCCATACTCCACCTCATCAACGAAGAACTACCACACGGAATCCCAATTTGGTACAGAACTGATGGCAGGCTCTTCAACCTTAACAGGTTCAAAGCCCAAACCAAGATCAGAACCACCACGGCCGTGGAGCTTCAGTATGCAGACAATAATGCCATTGCAGGACACTCTGCAGAAGACCTCCAGGGCATCCTGAAATCCCTCGCTAAGGCATACAGAGCCCTGGGTCTGACCGTGAACATCAAGAAGACCCAGGTGCTACATCAACCCCCACCCAACCAGTCATCTAGTCTGCCCATCATAAATGTGGACAACACTGCACTTGAATATGTTCACCACTTCCCCTACCTCGGCTGCCTTCTCTCCTCCAAAGCGGACATTGACTCTGAGGTCAACCATTGCCTGAGCTGTGCCAGTGGAGTGTATGCCAGACTCCAGAAAAGAGTCTTTAAAGACAGAGACCTCCGGGTTGACACCAACCTCCTGGTTTACAAAGCTGTGGTTCTCCCCACCTTACTTTATGGGGCAGAATCATGGACAACCTACAGCATGCACCTAAAAGCTCTTGAACAACACCACCAGAGAACCTTGAGGAAAATACTCAGGATCAAATGGGAAGACAGACGCACAAACATCAGCGTTATGGAGGAAGCCAGGATACCGAGCATCACCACCTTAATAATGCAGCACCAACTCCGATGGATAGGACATCTCATCCGCATGGCTGACACCCGCCTCCCCAAACAGATGTTATACTCCCAGCTGGAGAGAGGTCCGCGAGCCCCGAGCGGGCAGAATAAACGTTTTAAGGACAACCTCAAGACCAATCTCAAGAAATTCCAAATAACATCTCAGGACTGGGAGCGCATCACCTTGAACAGGAACTGCTGGAGGGTAGCGGTGCAAGAAGGTGCAGCACATCATGAAAAGGAACTCCGTGTCCTAAAAACCAAACGACAACTCCGTAAGGAAAGACAAAAACAGGCTCCAGCACGACCACAACCACTCACCACTTTCCCCTGCCCAAACTGCACAAAAATACGTGGATCCCAGATCGGCCTCTACGCCCACCTGCGGACCCACAAGTAGACGACCCTGAGACGACCTTCTGCCACCCGAAGCCTCCGCTCATCCAATTCACACCTTCTCCACGTTCCGAAAAACAAGCTGCGCACCATGGGCGACTGGGCCTTCTGCCATACAGCCCCTACACTGTGGAACTCCCTCCCCGACCACCTAAGAGCACCCCAATCCACTGACTCTTTCAAAACTGGACTTAAAACTCACCTCTTCACCTTAGCATTTCCGTAAATTCTCTCACATCTTGGTTGTCGTCCAGTTGTTTTATACTTGTCCTTGTTTTGTTTTCTTGTTTTTTATTTGCCATGTAGCACTTTGAGATTCCCCCGAATATAAAGTGCGTTATAAATATAATTTATTATTATTATTATTATTATTATTATTAAGAAGAGTGACCGCCGATGATGGTGTGTGTGTGTGTGCATGTGTGTGTGTGTGTGTGTGTGCGTGAGTCCGCGTGTGTGCATGCGTGTGTGTGCGTGCGGGTGCGTGTGTGTGTCTATTCCATGCTGTAATGGTTAGCACTCTGGACTCTGGAATCCAGTGACCCGAGTTTTAAGTTTCAGTGGGACCTCAAATATTTGGTCTACCTAATAGTATTTGATAAAGTAATCACGTTTTCCGAGATACAACGTCAACTCGTGGAACTAACTTTACTAGATCTTGGATGGTTCGAAAGCAAATGCTCTTCTAGATTACCGTGTAATGTGTGCATGGTGTGATTGTGAGCACTCTGAATCTAGCAATACAAGCTCAGGTCTTGCTGGAAGTTCCAATTTGTAGTCATTTACCTGGAACAAAAATCTCAGTACATTGTGTACAGCACTATGAGTGTGTAATCACTGCTTCCAATAATTTTGTCAATTTCGTAAAATGAGCGCCTTAGATAGCGCATTGTGCTCAGAAAAATTATGCTCCTCCTTCCATCACTGCCAGGGTTCCATGGTGTAATGGTGAGTACTCTGGACACTGAATCCACCAATCTGAGTTCAAGTCTTGGTGGGACCTAAAATATATTGTCATATTGCTGAGAAAAAATTGTGAAAGGGTTGCTTGTTTGCTCCCCGATGAAAACCTATTCTTCTATACACCTGAGGCTTCCTTGAACATTCTGGACTCTGAATCCAGTGATCCCAGCTCAAGTCTCGGTTGGACCTTTGGTTTGAGGTCATATGCAAAAGTTTCATTCGTATGCAAAATCAATTTCAAGATTTTTCTTTGTAAATCATTGGCTGTTCAGATCAGCAATATCAGTTAAATATATCATATAGCGGACAGACACAATGATATTTGAAAAGTGAAATGAAGTTTATAGGATTTTCAGATTTGTCAAGAAGAATGGTGAAATATACCTTCAACCAGAATCCACACTCATTGGAAGCTATAGGAAATATCTAGAGCAGTGGTTCTTAACCTTGTTGGAGGTACCGAACCCCACCAGTTTCATATGCGCATTCACCGGACCCCTCTTTAGTGAATTTTGTTTTGTTTTGTATTTTCAAGACAGAGATGTTTTTACTGGTGCACAAAATGAGCCGTGCATAAACATCACCTTGTTCAAAGAATAACACCAACACAATGCATGAATTCACGACAAATGACATTCCAGCAAATCAGTGTGACTTCTGCTGTTGCCTTTGCGAGACCAGTTCAGATATGCAGATATATAAATCAGGTGTGTTCGGACCTCTGCAGTGGAGGCTCTACCGAACCCCTGAAACCGACTCACCGAGCCCCCAGGGTTCGACCGAACCCAGGTTAAGAACCACTGGTCTAGAGGCTGTTATTTCTGCAAAAGGAGGATCTACTAAATTTATGTACCTGCCTACGTTTGTTGAAATAATGATTGCACACTGTCTGCAAATCCAATAAACTCATTTCACTTCTCAAATATCACTGCCGCCATCCACCGTGTATTAGGGAAGGGCGGATCAATACCAAAATATCGATATATCGATCCAGGCTGCTCATTTTTGAGTATCGATCTCCCTAGCTAAAATATCGATACTTACAATTATTTAATTATATTTTTCCTCATTTTTTTCTGCTCCAATTTGACGACTTGCACTCATGCTAGCACTACTTTTCCTTCCGCCTGCTGCACCGGCGTGTCCTGCACTGCTCTGCTCCCGCCCCCTTTTCTCACAAGCCAAGCCCTCCTCCTCCGCCCCCCGTTCCAATCCAAACAAACACAAACAAGCATGGCCACGGCGGCGGCCCAGTCCGAACGCAAGAGAAGTCAGTTTTGGGGATATTATATTTTACTTAATAACAACGAGGCAAAATGTGAAATATGTCACAAAACAATTAAATATTGTGGCAACACCACAAACTTGACAAAACATTTAAGCAAAATTCACCCCACGGTTCATGAAGAGCTGCAATTGAAACGTGCCGCAGACACTAAGGCAGCGACGGAAAACCCTGCAGCCACACCGAGGCTAAGGTACCAAAGTACCTTAGAAGCAGCGTTTCAGAAAGGCAAGACATATCCAGGTATCAGGTGCTAACCAAAAATCGTAAGCATTTGTGGTTGATGTGCTATTTGAAGCAATAATTACTACGCTTTAGTCAGTCATTTATAAATAAAGTTTTCCCCTTTTCAATTTGTGGTCAAACGCCATACGTTTTATTTGTAACTCCACTTCCTATAAACAACACTAAAGTATTACAATATTAAATGTAAGTATCCAGTGGCTTTACAAATTGATAGTTTCGCTGCTCATGACGATTAAACCCTGCATCTCTGTTGGTACCATGTCTCTTTTTAGATTATACTAAAAGACAAAACTTTTTCCCAACAACAGAGAGAGAGAGAGAAAAAAGTAAAGAATAGCTCCTTTTTATTAAAGTTATACTATTAATATGCATCTTCCACTAATGCACTAATGTCTAAAAAGGTTAATAATTCATGTACATGACGTAATACTTTTTTCTACAAAATTCAATAGATGACTCTCCAAGAGCAAGAATGCCACTGCATTTAAATTGTTTTTTTGGCGGGAAATAACACTTCCGGTATCGATATCGGATCAAATATCGGGTATTTTGGGTAGGAAATACCGTTTTTTTCCGTGTATAGTGCGCCCCCATGTATAGTACGCACCCCTAAAAATGGCATGCTGATGCTGGAAAAAAGCTTGTACCCATGTATAATACGCACCCAATTTTTATGAATTTTTTTTAAAAAAAAATTTAATTTTTTTTTTTTTTTTTTTTAAGTCCCAATGATCGTCACACACGCAGGGAGGCAATGGGTCCCATTTTTATAGTCTTTGGTATGGTCTTAACTAGGCTGGATGTAATTCTTTTGTTGGCGTTGATTTCTCCGACTGCCCGTAAACGCACCACCGCGCTCCGTGCGCATGGAGCGTGTTTGAAGTGAACAGCAGAGAAGAAAGGAACAAGGCAAAGTGTTGTGAAATAAAATATTACCTGTAATACGGATTTAGGTAGAGAACTGAACTCTCGCTCTTTATATAGCTGACGTGTCTTGCTCATCCGTTCTGCGCATCTGTAATGGCGGCCTCCGTATGATATCCGGTTTGCGTGTGTGCGAGAGCGAGAGAGAGCGAGAGAGAGAGCGTGCGAGAGAACGCTCAACCGTAGCGCGCCGCCGACCGCCCAACTGCACCGGGCTGGTCGATTATTGCGACAGAGCCTTCGCTGAAATTTAGAAGATATTTTTAAAGTCCTGATGTACTTTCTAAAATTTAAGTGGACCTTAGTGCGCACTGCGCAGGGAGCTTAATTTGGTGCGGTCGAGCAACCGCAGCGCGCCGGGCGCTCACTGTCGCATTGCTTAAAGAGCGCCTTTGTGTTTTAGGATGAACAGCAGAGAACAAAGGAACAAGGCAAAGTGTTGTGAAATAAAATATTACCTGTAATACGCATTTTGTTATTTGCTGATTGAAACTGCTAATTAAACTGTGAATTGAAACTAATAGGAAGAAAACAACTCTCGCTCTTTATATAGCTGACGTGTCTTGCGCATCCGTTCTGTGCATTTTATTTCACAACACTTTGCCTTTCTTCTCTGCTGTTCACTTCAAACACGCTCCATGCGACCGCAATGCTCTCGTATCAGACGCTTGCTCGATCACCTGCTCGTTTGCTGTCCCGTGCGCGCACGAAGCGTGGTGGTGCGTTTACGGGCAGTCGGAGAAATCAACGCCAACAAAAAAAATTACATCCAGCCTAGTTAAGACCATACCAAAGACTATAAAAATGGGACCCATTGCCTCCCTGCGTGTGTGACGATCATTGGGACTTAAAAAAAAAAAAAAAAAAATTAAAAAAAAAAAATAATTTTTTTTTTTTTTTTTTGTACCCATGTATAATGCGCACCCCAGATTTTAGGACAATAAATTAGTTAAATTTTGCGCACTATACACGGAAAAAAACGGTACTTGGTATCGGATCGATTCCAAAATCATTGGTATCGCCCATCCCTACCGTGTATGGATTCGGGCTAGCGCCCAAGATTCAATTGGGCTAGTTGATCAACAGCAATGTTTTAAAGTAGGGCTCGTCGGGGAGTCGACCCAAGGATCTCCCACACCCAAAGGGAGAATCATACCCCGAGACCAACGAGCCACAGCAAGAACTGGCAGACTATGTAACGTTGGCTTGTCAAACGCTCCACATAATGATAGATACCGATGTTTGCAAGAAGAGCTCGTCCGGGAGCTAAACCCGGGCAATCATGCACCCTAAGCAAGAATCATGCAAGAATCATTCCCCTGTACCAATGAGCCTCATAGTGGACAAGCTGACCCCGTTACATTCCGATTGGTAGCCCATGTGACATGGACCTGAAGACTGAATGTCAGTGATTAATGGAATAAATGGAATCTGGTTGGCCTGAGGCTCCTAATTCCTTCACTTCAGGCCCTAACGCTAACTCTAAAACCCTAACAATAACCAAACCCTAATAATTAACCCCTAACCTGCTAACTCGCTAACAGTAACCCCCTGACCTTTAACCCTCCCCTTTAATGCTCCCCCTAAAGGTAGTGCCCTCTAAACTTGAAGGCAGGCATATATGAACCAGACCAGCAGATTGTCCCATTTCAGTACTGTTTTAGAAACCTTTACAAATGGTTAAAATACACATACCGTTTTTTCCCATGTATAATGCGCCCCCATGTATAATACGCACCCTAAAAATGGCATGTTGATGCTGGAAAAAAGCCTGTACCCATGTATAATACACATCTACTTTTTATGATTTTTTTTTTTTTTTTAAGTCCCAATGATCGTCACACACGCAGGGAGGCAATGGGTCCCATTTTTATAGTCTTTGGTATGGTCTTAACTAGGCTGGATGTAATTTTTTTTGTTGGCGTTCATTTCTCCGACTGCCCGTAAAGGCACCACCGCGATCAGTGCGCACATGTGAAAAAGGCGTGCGGACGTGAAAAAGGCGGCTCTGTATGGGAGAGACGTTGAAGAGGAATAAAAACACCCTTGGAAACCAAAACTTGCCCCTCGTCGTGACTCGGAGCCGCAACAAATGTTTCGGATTTGTGTAGGGTACATTGTGACAGCAAACGAGCAGGTGATTGAGCAAGCGTCTGATACGAGAGCATTGCAGTCGTATGGAGCGTGTTTGAAGTAAACAGCAGAGACGAAAGGAGCAAGGCAAAGTGTTGTGAAATAAAATATTACCTGTAATACGCATTTTGTTATTTGCTGATTGAAACTGCTAATTAAACTGTGAATTGAAACTAATAGGAAGAAAACAACTCTCGCTCTTTATATAGCTGACGTGTCTTGCGCATCCGTTCTGCGCATCGGATCCATAGTGCGCATGCGCAGTCATACTGCCTCCGTATGACGTCCGGTCCGCGATGGAGATTAAAAAACAAACAATATTTGACAATAACACACCATCAAGGATTGCACCATCGCATCAAACGATGTGTCGTCAATTATGAATTTTACTAAGTGTGTTGGGCAGGATGGCTGAATGCGATGCGCGATTGACAACAAACAAGAAGAAAGGTGATTTCAAGTTTTATTTCGAGGGAGATTTGTCATGTCTCGTCCCCAGTTTTGCTATGTGTCTAGGTTGCCATAGTTTCTGTTCGCGTCGCCCCTCCCTTCCTGTGTCACCTCAATCAATGTAGCGTGTTTTGTATTTAAGTCCTGTCTGCCCCTCGCTCACCGTCGGATCATTGCATGTGTTACTGTCATGATGTCTGTTTGGTTTCTGTTCTTGTCTTTGGTAATGTCACCCTGTCTTTTTGTTCCACGTCTTTGTCGGTCAGTCCTGTTGTTGGTTTTCTTGTACCATGATTTTCTTAAAAAAAATAAATAAAATAAAATAAAATTGTACCCATGTATAATGCGCACCCCAGATTTTAGGACAATAAATTAGTTAAATTTTGCGCACTATACACGGAAAAAAACGGTAATTTGTTTCTCTTGACTCCAGTCGAGCAACCTGTGCTTGCTGATATTCACAATCCCTGCTTACTTTGCTGCCCTACCCCTTAAAACAGTGCTTCTCAAATAGTGGGGCGCGCCCCCCTTGGGGGGCGCCGTGCTATACCTGGGGGGGCGCGTGTGACCCTGGGGAACAGGCTTTTTTTTTGCAGTACTAGAATAAAGTGTAATTGCGCATCTTCCCAGCAGGGGGCAGTGGCGCTCTCATTGTTACTTCTATGACGTTTGCGACAGTGCAACATTTTACGACTTACAAGACAAGTTAGGAAAGTCACGTTGGGGAGGGGGGGGGGCGCGAATAGTTTTCTTCTTGCTAGGGGGGGGCGTAACAGAAAATAATTGAGAAGCACTGCCTTAAAAGAAGAAAAAGTTATTTTAGTCTGAGCAACCTGCTCTCTACTGAAAATAGGGTTTCCAACTAGGACTAGGGTTTCCAACTAGGGCTAGAGTTAGGGTTAGGGCTAGTTTGGACTAGGTATATAAAAAGTCTGCCCCACCTGAGGACCGAACTCTTCACCTTCAGATTGTGAGACTGACCTGCTAGCACCTGCACTATGAGGCTGTACATTTGTGATGTTACAATTCTTTTTTGGTGTAAAATGGATCCAACCACCGGCCATTTCAATCAAACTGAACTTCACAGAAAGAAATAGTGACTTTAAGTCGGAGTATTCTGAAACTAGGGTTTCCAACTCAGGTCAAGGAGGCCAACTAAGGTTTCAAACTGTGGCCAGGGTTTCCAACGAGGATAAGTGTTTCGAACTAGGGCTAGAGTTAGGACTATATAAAAGTGTGCCCCCTGTGAGGCACGACCTTCAGATTATGAGACTGACACGCTACCACCTGCGCCAAGGAGGGTATGTGTTTGTATTTTGTGCAATTGTTTTTTACTGTAAGATTGATTCAACCGCCGCCCATTTTGATCAAACTTAACTAGGCTAGGGCTAGGATTTCCAACTAGGACTAGGGTTTCCAGGAAGGGCTAGAGTTAGGGTTGGACTGTATATAAATGATGCGTGAACGAGGATCAAACTCTCGACCTTCAGATTCCAACACTGACGCGCTACCGCCTGCGCCAACGAGACTATGTGGTACCTGTCTTATAATTCTATTTTACTGTAAAATTGATTCAACCACCGGCCATTTCCATCAAATTGAACTTCATCGAAAGAAAAAGTTACTTTTGTCTGAACATTCTCAAACTCGAGTTTCCAACTAAGGTTTCCAACTGGGGCTCGGGTTTCCAACAAGGGCTCAAATTAGGGTTAGGACTAAATAAAACAGAGGCCAGTGTGAGGGTTGAACTCACAACCCTCAAATTACTAGACTGACGCGCTACCGCTGTGATAACGAGTCCATGAGTAATTGGTTTTACAAAGCTATTTTACTGTAAAATTGATTCAAACACCGGCCATTTCAATTAAACTCAACTTCACAAACAGAAAACTTTATTCTATTCTGAGCAACCTACTATCTTCTGAAATTGACAATGATTTTACTGTGGATTATGGAAAACAGCGCCCCGTGTGAGGGTTGAGCTAACAACCTTCAGATTTTGAGACTGATGCACGATCACTTGCACTAACAAGGCTATATTTCAATGGCATAGCAATTCTCTTTTACTGTAAATGGATTAATCCACAGGACATTTTTGTCTATAACAACTGTGAACTTCACTTGCTTCTGAAGGCTGGGGAATCATCAAAATCATTGCCCTGTTTTCACTTGATGCAGTTTTCCACATGGCTAGGTGGCAGAATGGATAAGGCGTCTGACTTCGGATCAGATGATTGAGGATTCGAGTCAGCGACATCATGAGGCAGAAAGACAATGTTGCCTTTGCTGAACTGCTGAACCGACTCTGCGTCAAAGTCTGATGAACTGGACAGAGCTCTCTCCTTGTGACGAGGTACACTTCCCCAGAAATGTGTCCAAAGCATATTCTGGATGTTTTTGCCACCAATAAACAGGTGGATGGCCATAACTCCGCGATGCTTAATCTGCTTCATAAGGACATTGTGCAAATTGACGCAGATGACTACAAGAAAGACAAAGGAACTGGCAGAATGGCAAAGCAAGCTTCCCCTGTGCAAGGCGCTAATCAATCAAAGTTACCTTCGGTGCTCGTGTTATGATCACGCGCAATATTGATGTTCAAGCAGGTCTGTGCAATGGGATGTTTGCAAAAGTTGTCAAATTGGTGAACTATCCAAATGAAGCATGTGTCCAGAAACCTGGGTTTATTAAATAAACCGGAATTGACCTTATTTCAACAAGAAGTGCCTTAAATGAAACCAGAAGTGACCTAAATATAACATAAAGGGAAATGTGCTTTTGCCAGTTTGCAAACATATTTTATTAAAGCTGCGTTAAACGTATATATAATCATATCAATATAATTTCCAGTAGTAGTGTACTCGTGTGGTCGCATGATAAGCGGTAAGGAATGTGCAGACAACTGCATGAACTTATTTTCTACAAAGTATTGTGGAACAGGATGTCCAGACAGGGAGGACGTCTTACAAGGACATCTCGAGAGGAACGCGAATAACAACTCGTCATGGTGGTCCAGACCCAACCGCCCACAACTGAGACCAGACACCTGCGCTGAGCCACACTATACTTTGCATGCTTGAATATTCATATTGTGTTTCCTTAAAACTGGGCAACCCGGAAGAATGTGTTGTCTTTGATGGTCACGAAGGCAAACGAGTTTTTTGGTGTTAAGGACCCGAGACCCAGGCGCCTGTATTAGCTTGCTTTGTCAGGATTAAACAATTGGTAAATTCGGCCTAATTGATCTACTGGTCTTCTCTTTGACAGAACAAACTCGCAAAATTGTTAGGTGTACCAGTGTGTGGATTAGGACATAACGACTCATGTGTTAAGTGTTGATCGCAATTTGGAGTCAGATCAATAACTAAAATCCGTAGCCTAACAATTTCTTGGTGACCCCGACTGTGCTGTCAAGAGAAGGGTTATTGACAACTCGTGGTCTGTATCCAAGACACCGGACATTTTGTCTGGGACAGCTGTCTCCCGGTCGGCGTACCGTTTGGGAATAAGCGCACAACGTTGAGCTGGTACGACGTCTCCTCAACCCTGAGCTCATCACCGATAAGGTAAGCAGAATACCTGTTACTATATGTTGAAATTCTGCAACTTGAAAGAGGAAATTTAAGAGGAGACTGTCGTTCAGATCAAATAAGGTGTGCAAGAAGTTAAGATACATACGGTTGATAAGTTTGGAACTTACGTGTGTAACGTGTACGGTAAAGTCAGGGACTCCTCTTCTTTATTTTGTTATCTGTTTATTTATTATTTATTTATCACTCTTATTATTTATTGTTTGTGCCTTCTTGTTTTTATATTGTGTTGCTTACTTGTATGTCTATCGTGTAATATGTCGTCACCGTGGGATAGAGAAAAGGTAATTTCGGCTTCTTTGTGTGTCTTGACATGTGAAGAGGTTGACAATAAAGCTGACTTTGACTTGACTTTGACTTTTGTACTAAGGATAGGTCAGGGAGCTAGTGCTTCATCATGGCGGACAAGGGTGCGGTGATTTTGAGATCCCCGAGGAGAAGTGAGGCCTCCTCAAAAAGTATCCGGTGGTAACAGTTCCTCCTGTGAGAGATCAGACCGCTAAAATATCCAAAATGTGCAACCAAATTGGGGGGAGTGTGTGTGCGATGAGAGGTATGAATAGAGTGAGATTGAAGGAATGTATGCTGATGTGGAAGCGCAAATCGTGAGCTACATGAGAGATGGATTCTAATCCCTTTGTCTGTGTGTTCTGTGTTCGTGTGTAATCTCTGTAAAGTTTGTGTCAGTCTGTCGTCGTTCGTCTGAGCTCTGTGTGCGCACTTTGTGTATTGCCGTGCGTGCGTGCGGATGCGTGTGTGTATGTGCGGTTGTGTGCACGCTCAGTGTGTGTGTGTTTATGTGCACACCCTGTGTGGGTGCGGGCGTGTGAGGAGGAAGACGGCATGGATCAGAGAATGTTCAAGAAGGAGGGGGCCAGGTTGGCTCCAAGGTGTGGAATGGCGCTATACCGGCGGGGGTGGGGGCCAGCGGGACGCGTGGGCCTGGCCGGATCGTGGCGTCAACATTAATGCGCTTACAAAGCATTTCGGAACTTTATTTGATGATAAACACTGGAACGAGGATTTTAGCCGTGTTAATGGGTAGGGTGGATGGATTACTCAGAAGGAAAAAAAAAAAGCATTTGATATGGGCGGCTTGATAGTAAGATGATGAGTGTGCGCAACTGATAGGATACAAAATGTTAATAGGAACATTTGGGGTGTAAGGAACAAATACTACACAGGAAGACTGATAACACGAAGATAGTTTTGTGAAATTTGTGTGTTCTGCCTTAGCGCGTGGAACAATTCCTGAACTGAGTCCTGTTACTCCACTGGCTGTCTCAAAATCAACAGAGGACTGTCCCTGGTCATGAGACACCTTTGAGAGAACAACAGGAACTATTACCATGCTTGAAGGGGGCAAGCACAGCTCTTCACAGGACAAGAACCATACAGTTGGTGGAATACACACAGTTGCAGATCAAAAAGAAAATGGACTGAAAGAACAAGAGCAAGATGGACACATTTGAGAGTGGCGGACGATCCAGCCCTGAATCTTCATCATGAGAATCTAAGAGGAGAGGCTGCTGGCTGCTAAAGACTTGCACGAGTCACATGAAGTCAAACTGGACACATTGCTAAAGACTGCTGAATCATTACAAAGTTGGTGGAGTGTGGGACAAAAGGGATGGAAGTGTGTTTGGGTGCTGGGGCGGACATATCAGAGGAATTTTGAATAATAAGGCTGCTTATTGACACTGAAACGGGGATAAAAAACAAAATACATAGATATGGACAGTGAAGATGCACTAATAATAACAAATCATACGACAGCGTGATCAGAAACTTTGCAAAGTGGACATTGATCGATAGAAATTAAATCATTTGAATCATAAATTTCTATATGTAACATAGCATTTCGAAGACATGATGAATCTAATTGAAATAATGAAATTTTATAATTGGACCGGTGAAAATTTGGATTCGGGCAACAGAAGGCTGAATTGCTAAACTTAATTGACCTTTATCAAAACGACAGAATTCAACTTATAGGATGCATATTTGAGCTTGAAGGGGTGAGGGGCCATAAGAACGTTGGCATTTTGGATAGTCAGCAAAATAGTAATACAGGGCACTACCTAATTCAAAAAGGATACAGTAGGGCTTTAAATAACAAATACAGTGACATGACCCTTGCGACAATTGATTTAAATGGCAATTTATGATAGGCATTTAGGGTTAGGATTAACAATCCATCCATCCATCCATCCATTACTGGTGTGGCTTGTCTTTACGAGGGTCACGGAGGATTAACAATAATAACTAGAATTTGTAATTTCTGGAGAAATTGTGTGTGAAGGCGAAGAGGCTGAATAAGAATTCGGGGAATGCTACAAGATTATGTTTAAATTTGGAATGTGTTGAATTGGTCAGAAAATGGAGGAAAATATAGAAAGAATTTGGTAAAATTGGGCGTGAATTTTAAAGTTGAAAATTTGAAATTTTTCACAAGTGGGAAGTTTTTAAATAGGTAGGCATAAGATGAACAGTTAAAAAATTGAAATGGGTTGAGTCAGTGAAATAAATTTATTAGAAATTAGAAGGTAAAAAGGAAATTTTGCAAGATTTTACCGCAATGTTAAAAGGGAAAAAGTGAAATTTTAATCTAGAAAGTGAAAGAAGGTGAATTGGAGGAATTATGTGGAAGAAAATGAGAAATATTGAATGTGCCATGAAGAATGAATGGTGAAATATTGGCTTAAAATTTGTACATTTCTCAAAAACCGTAAATATTTAGAATATCCATCCATCCATCTTCTTCCGCTTATCCGGGGTCGGGTCGCTTCAGGAGGGACTCCGAGACTTCCCTCTCCCCAGCCACTTCATCTAGCTCATCCCGGGGGATCCCAAGGCGTTCCCAGGCCAGCTGAGAGACATAGTCTCTCCAGCGCGTCCTGGGTCGTCCCCGGGGTCTTCTACCGGGGAAATATTTAGAATATTTGGCATGAATATTTGGAATGTGTTAAAAGTGGTGTGAAGTGAATCAGATGAATTTGTAGAAGTAGTTAAGCTAAAATAAATAAATAAATAAAAAAGAGGCAGAAGAATGCAGAAGAAGTTGAATAATAATAAAGTCAAGGCAAGTCAAGTTTATTTATATAGCCCACAAGCAAGTCTCAAAGGGCTTCAAATGTACAAAAAATGACAATTTAAAGTACAGGAACAATAAGTGTGGGGGCCACAATGATGATCATGACAGCAAAAATATTTCTAATTGGTTTTGATATGTACAAAGGGGGAACGTGGAAGAAGGTTTTCAAAATTTGTGATATAGCGTGGCTCTATTATCAAGAGTAAGCATTGCTTTTTAATTCTACGAATTGGCATCAACAAAAATGAGAATGATAATCTTCAAGGTGATAGTGTAAGTGGCAGGAGGAAGCTGTGTATATTGTTTTTAAACAATATTTTTGGTATCATTATTTTTTTAGGAGGGTCAGTTATGCTTGTGAGGAGATGAATGAAGGAACAAGGTAACTGTATAAGGGAGTGCTCTATAAATTGTTGGTTCTTTGCCAGAGGTAGTTATTTGGAGGGATGAATTTAAACTGAAAGCAAAATGGAACGGTTTAGTGGAAGAAATATGGGAAGGTGGAAATATTGAAGTTACAGCTCAACACAAAGTGTCAAATAGTCTAAGTGTGAGATGTGAGCAAACTAAATGGGGAATTAAATCATGTTCCAGCATTATGCATATTGGCAAACGACGAGAGGACAGGAGACCAGACAATTAGATACTAACTTTGGATTTAAAAATCAAAAAGGGAAATTTTAATTGAGGAGAAAGTTTTGCGTAGGGAGGGTTTCTTTTACAATTTAATATTGTATGGGGTTTATGTGTGTGTTGTGGGATGACAGTTTGTCTGTAATAGTGTATGAATGTCAAGTCTGTGCTTGTGGTGTGGTGTTTGTGTATTGTGAATGGTTAACATAATTCAAGGCTCGGGTGATGTGATCACAGCAGAGGATAACATTCTTCTCACCTGAAAAATATAAAGATACTACAGGTTGGAAAAAGCAAGATTGATCAGGGCTAATTTTGGACTAAATATGGGTTTAGGATCAATCATGGTCACCATCGACAACAAAACAGTGCAATGGAGAAGGCCCATTTCAGTAATATGGTCAGACAAGACAGAACTAGTATCGAACATCAAGACTTTGGACGATTTCACGTGTGACGACTTTGAGCTCACCCGACAGGGTGACGGACTAGGTGGACAGTGACCAAATGTTTGACGCTTGAGCTTGCTTGCGACAAGAGCACGCTCTGCTTTGTTTTTCTGTGTGACTTAATTGTTTAATTTTTTTTTTTGCAGCAACAGCCACCAGCCAAGGAGCGGATTGCGCGTTGCTTGCGTAACTTGTTTTCGTTCTTGCAGGTTGTCGATTGCGTCCGTTTTATAAGATTTATAAGAAATTTATAAGAATATGTTAACCCTTGTCCTTTTGGTTTTTATGATAAACTTGTTGATGACATGGTTTTCAGGACATGATCCGCGGGCGCCACGATTCATTTTATGACTTGTTTTATTTTGACACTTGATGTCTGTTATTGTGTGTACAAATGTCCGCTGTCAGCAGGGCTATAAGCTCACTGAAAGGAGTGCGATGATTTTTGTTTGTGTTGCCGAGTGTGTGGTGGACGGTCAATTTTCAGGGACTTGGAGTGACGGTCCCGGGGCCCAGATGGGAGCTAGAGGTTCCGCGAGCCTGGCTACAATGAGTGTGGTGATGAGAGGGGACGCTTTGCAGGTTCGTTTTGATACGTAAGGACACATTGGGTGAATGCGTCAAAGGGGGAGTGGTAAAATAGAAATGGGTGCGTAGGTGAAATGGGTGAGTAGGGAGTGGTAAAATAGAAATGAAATGGGTGAGTAGGTTCCAATTCGTAATTGTGATATAAAAAGTTTTTTTTCCAAATTCACTTGTTTTAAGCTATAACAGGACATGCCAGAATTCAACTAGCAGTGATGGAAGGAGCAGAGGAAGACCAGTGACATCCTGTTGTGGTGTGGTGACAACAAATTATATGATCGCTTGCCGAAGGATGCATCAGGTATCTGTTCCCTCGTGTCTTTGATAATGCCTGTAGTGGTTGTCCCCATTGAAATACAGAATCTCAATTGGAACATGGATTCCCCACTGGCGGGGCTCCTGAAGCGAGCCACAAAGAGACGTTTTGCCCCCATGGTTGAGCGACAACGATCCAACATATATTGACGCTATAGGAGTGCCCCGGGGTGTACCAGATAAGTATAAACTCGTTAATCAAGTGTCCTCGGGATTCGAAAGCATTTTCTTATGGATCACCCCCAATAAAAATGTAGACTGTATTAATTACGTTCATGACAATGTCCAACGACTGGGTGATTATACAACTGAATCATTTGCAGCAGTCCATGAACAATTGGCTGCGACGTCTTTGATGTCGTTCCAAAATAGAATTGCGTTGGACAAGCTATTGGCTAAAGAACATGGTGTGTGTGGAATGTTTGGTGATGCATGTTGTACTTTCATCCCCAACAACACGGCACCAGGGGGCCGACTGACCCGGGCGTTGGAAGGACTAAGGACACTGAATAAAAAGATGAAAGATCATTCAGGTGTACGCATCGATATTTGGTCTGATTGGATGAAAACGTTCGGAAGCTGGAAAGGCCTCATCATGTCTGTGCTTGTTGCTGTGGCTATTTTTACTACAATAATGATTTTATGCGGTTGTTGCTGTATTCCATGTTTTAGATCACTCACTGTTCGTTTGATCGAGAAAACCGTTGACCCGTTGTCACCGAATGGCCAAGATACCCTGGTGACTCAACATGAGCCGCGGAGGGAAGAAATGACCGACAGTGTGCTGGTCGCTGCTTGCTAGAGTAACGGGTGATGACCTCATAAATGACGTCATGAGAGGGAATAAAGGGAAATGTGCTTTCGTCAGTTTGCAAACATACCGGTTTTTCCCATGTATAATGCGCAAAATTTAACTAATTTATTGTCCTAAAATCTGGGGTGCGCATTATACATGGGTACAATTATTATTATTATTTTTTTTTTTTGAAGAAAATCATGGTACAACAATTTTTGATGAAAATCTTGTCACGGATGGAGTGTGGAAAGGAGCAGGGCGACCAAGTGCAGCTTGGACCAGGGTTCATTGGAGGAACTCAAAACACAGACTTGGTAAACTAACATAACTCTCTAACAAAACCAACAACATGACTGACCGACAAAGACGTGGAACAAAAAGACAGGGTGACATTATCAAAGGTAGGAACAGAAACCTGTGTTATTGTCAAATATTGTTTGTTTTTTAATCTCCATCGTGGACTGGACATCATACGGAGGCAGTATCACTGCGCATGCGCACTATGGATCCGATGCGAATAGTCCTCTTCTCTTCTTGACTGACAATGAATGTGATAGTTTAATACAATCAGCAAATAACAAAATGCGTATTACAGGTAATATTTTATTTCACAACACTTTGTCTTGTTCCTTTCGTCTCTGCTGTTCACTTCAAACACGCTCGATACGAACGCAATGCTCTCGTATTAGACGCTTGCTCGATCACCTGCTCGTTTGCTGTCACAATGTACCCTACACAAATCCAAAACATTTGTTGCGGCTCCGAGTCACGACGAGGGGCAAGTTTTGGGTTCCAAGGGTGTTTTTATTCCTCTTCAACTTCTCTCCCATACAGAGCCGCCTTTTTCACATGTCCGCACGCCTTTTTCACATGTCCGCACTTTTCATTTGAACCTAACTGATTGCGGTGGTGCCTTTACGGGCAGTCGGAGAAATCAACGCCAACAAAAAAAATACATCCAGCCTATTTAAGACCATACCAAAGACTATAAAAAGGGGACCCATTGCCTCCCTGCTTGGCACTCAGCATTAAGGGTTGGAATTGGGGGGTTAGATCACCAAATGATTCCCGAGCGCGGCACCGCTGCTTCTCACTGCTCCCCTCTCCCCCAGGGGATGGATCAAAATCACACGGGGATGGGTCAAATGCAGAGGACAAATTTCACCACACTCAGATGCGTGTGTGACGATCATTGCGGCTTTAACTTTTAACTTTAACATATACCGTTTTTTTCCGTGTATAATGCGCGGAATTTAACTAATTTATTGTCCTAAAATCTGGGGTGCGCATTATACATGGGTACAATTTTATTTTATTTATTTATTTTTTTTTAAGAAAATCATGGTACAAGAAAACCAACAACAGGACTGACCGACAAAGACGTGGAACAAAAAGACAGGGTGACATTACCAAAGACAAGAACAGAAACCAAATAGACATCATGACAGTAACACATGCAATGATCCGACGGTGAGCGAGGGGCAGACAGGACTTAAATACAAAACACGTTACATTGATTGAGGTGACACAGGAAGGGAGGGGCGACGCGAACAGAAACTATGGCAACCTAGACACATAGCAAAACTGGGGACGAGACATGACAAATCTCCCTCGAAATAAAACTTGAAATCACCTTTCTTCTTGTTTGTTGTCAATCGCGCATCGCATTCAGCCATCCTGCCCAACACACTTAGTAAAATTCATAATTGACGACACATCGTTTGATGCGATGGTGCAATCCTTGATGGTGTGTTATTGTCAAATATTGTTTGTTTTTTAATCTCCATCGCGGACCGGACGTCATACGGAGGCAGTATGAATGCGCATGCGCACTATGGATCCGATGCGCAGAACGGATGCGCAAGACACGTCAGCTATATAAAGAGCGAGAGTTGTTTTCTTCCTATTAGTTTCAATTCACAGTTTAATTAGCAGTTTCAATCAGCAAATAACAAAATGCGTATTACAGGTAATATTTTATTTCACAACACTTTGCCTTGTTCCTTTCGTCTCTGCTGTTTACTTCAAACACGCTCCATACGACTGCAATGCTCTCGTATCAGACGCTTGCTCAATCACCTGCTCGTTTGCTGTCACAATGTACCCTACACAAATCCGAAACATTTGTTGCGGCTCCGAGTCACGACGAGGGGCAAGTTTTGGTTTCCAAGGGTGTTTTTATTCCTCTTCAACGTCTCTCCCATACAGAGCCGCCTTTTTCACGTCCGCACGCCTTTTTCACATGTGCGCACTGATCGCGGTGGTGCCTTTACGGGCAGTCGGAGAAATGAACGCCAACAAAAAAAATTACATCCAGCCTAGTTAAGACCATACCAAAGACTATAAAAATGGGACCCATTGCCTCCCTGCGTGTGTGACGATCATTGGGACTTAAAAAAAAAAATAAAATCATAAAAATTAGATGTGTATTATACATGGGTACAGGCTTTTTTCCAGCATCAACATGCCATTTTTAGGGTGCGTATTATACATGGGGGCGCATTATACATGGGAAAAAACGGTATGTGTATTTTAACCATTTGTAAAGGTTTCTAAAACAGTACTGAAATGGGACAATCTGCTGGTCTGGTTCATATATGCCTGCCTTCAAGTTTAGAGGGCACTACCTTTAGGGGGAGCATTAAAGGGGAGGGTTAAAGGTCAGGGGGTTACTGTTAGCGAGTTAGCAGGTTAGGGGTTAATTATTAGGGTTTGGTTATTGTTAGGGTTTTAGAGTTAGCGTTAGGGCCTGAAGTGAAGGAATTAGGAGCCTCAGGCCAACCAGATTCCATTTATTCCATTAATCACTGACATTCAGTCTTCAGGTCCATGTCACATGGGCTACCAATCGGAATGTAACGGGGTCAGCTTGTCCACTATGAGGCTCATTGGTACAGGGGAATGATTCTTGCATGATTCTTGCTTAGGGTGCATGATTGCCCGGGTTTAGCTCCCGGACGAGCTCTTCTTGCAAACATCGGTATCTATCATTATGTGGAGCGTTTGACAAGCCAACGTTACATAGTCTGCCAGTTCTTGCTGTGGCTCGTTGGTCTCGGGGTATGATTCTCCCTTTGGGTGTGGGAGATCCTTGGGTCGACTCCCCGACGAGCCCTACTTTAAAACATTGCTGTTGATCAACTAGTCCAATTGAATCTTGGGCGCTAGCCCGAATCCATACACGGTGGATGGCGGCAGTGATATTTGAGAAGTGAAATGAGTTTATTGGATTTGCAGACAGTGTGCAATCATTATTTCAACAAAAGTAGGCAGGTACATAAATTTAGTAGATCCTCCTTTTGCAGAAATAACAGCCTCTAGACCAGTGGTTCTTAACCTGGGTTCGGTCGAACCCTGGGGGCTCGGTGAGTCGGTTTCAGGGGTTCGGTAGAGCCTCCACTGCAGAGGTCCGAACACACCTGATTTATATATCTGCATATCTGAACTGGTCTCGCAAAGGCAACAGCAGAAGTCACACTGATTTGCTGGAATGTCATTTGTCGTGAATTCATGCATTGTGTTGGTGTTATTCTTTGAACAAGGTGATGTTTATGCACGGCTCATTTTGTGCACCAGTAAAAACATCTCTGTCTTGAAAATACAAAACAAAACAAAATTCACTAAAGAGGGGTCCGGTGAATGCGCATATGAAACTGGTGGGGTTCGGTACCTCCAACAAGGTTAAGAACCACTGCTCTAGATATTTCCTATAGCTTCCAATGAGTGTGGATTCTGGTTGAAGGTATATTTCACCATTCTTCTTGACAAATCTGAAAATCCTATAAACTTCATTTCACTTTTCAAATATCATTGTGTCTGTCCGCTATATGATATATTTAACTGATATTGCTGATCTGAACAGCCAATGATTTACAAAAAAAAATCTTGAAATTGATTTTGCATACGAATGAAACTTTTGCATATGACCTCAAACCTCAGATTGGTGGATTCAGTGTCCAGAGTACTCACCATTACACCATGGAACCCTGGCAATGATGGAAGGAGGAGCATAATTTTTCTGAGCACAATGCACTATCTAAGGCGCTCATTTTACGAAATTGACAAAATTATTGGAAGCAGTGATTACACACTCATAGTGCTGTACACAATGTACTGAAATTTTTGTTCCAGGTAAATGACTACAAATTGGAACTTCCAGCAAGACCTGAGCTTGTATTGCTAGATTCAGAGTGCTCACAATCACACCATGCCAACATTACACGGTAATCTAGAAGAGCATTTGCTTTCGAACCATCCAAGATCTAGTAAAGTTAGTTCCACCAGTTGACGTTGTATCTCGGAAAACGGGATTACTTTATCAAATACTATTAGACCAAATATTTGAGGTCCTACTGAAACTTAAAACTCGGGTCACTGGATTCCAGAGTCCAGAGTGCTAACCATTACAGCATGGAATAGACACACACATGCACCCGCACGCACACACACGCATGCACACACGCGCACTCACGCACGCACACACACACACACACACACATGCACACCATCATCGGCGGTCACTCGGGACGAGTATGACTGTCTTCTTAATAATAATAATAATAATAATAATAATAATAAATTATATTTATAACGCACTTTATATTCGGGGGAATCTCAAAGTGCTACATGGCAAATAAAAAACAAGAAAACAAAACAAGGACAAGTATAAAACAACTGGACGACAACCAAGATGTGAGAGAAATTACGGAAATGCTAAGGTGAAGAGGTGAGTTTTAAGTCCAGTTTTGAAAGAGTCAGTGGATTGGGGTGCTCTTAGGTGGTCGGGGAGGGAGTTCCACAGTGTAGGGGCTGTATGGCAGAAGGCCCAGTCGCCCATGGTGCGCAGCTTGTTTTTCGGAACGTGGAGAAGGTGTGAATTGGATGAGCGGAGGCTTCGGGTGGCAGAAGGTCGTCTCAGGGTCGTCTACTTGTGGGTCCGCAGGTGGGCGTAGAGGCCGATCCGGGATCCACATATTTTTGTGCAGTTTGGGCAGGGGAAAGTGGTGAGTGGTTGTGGTCGTGCTGGAGCCTGTTTTTGTCTTTCCTTACGGAGTTGTCGTTTGGTTTTTAGGACATGGAGTTCCTTTTCATGATGTGCTGCACCTTCTTGCACCGCTACCCTCCAGCAGTTCCTGTTCAAGGTGATGCGCTCCCAGTCCTGAGATGTTATTTGGAATTTCTTGAGATTGGTCTTGAGGTTGTCCTTAAAACGTTTATTCTGCCCGCCCGGGGCTCACGGACCTCTCTCCAGCTGGGAGTATAACATCTGTTTGGGGAGGCGGGTGTCAGCCATGCGGATGAGTCAGAGTCAGTGTCAGAGTCAGCTTTATTGTCAATTCCTTCATGCCAAGACACACAAAGAAATCGAAATTACGTTTCCTCCATCCCACGGTGACGAGACACAGTACACGAGTAACATACAAGTAAACAACGGGGGAGAGAGTTCAGGACGCCAAAAGCCTGAAGATCACAAACTTCGCCAGAGGCGAGCAGTGCTTGCATCCCACCACAGAGTCCCGGCACCATTCGTCACGGATGTAGACACGCATTCCACCTCCTCGCGATGTTCCCCCTCGTACAATGGCCCGGTCCGCCCGATAGCACGCTAGCCGCTCCAGATGCACAGCAGTTACGCACTGTCCGTTTCATAGATCTCAGCAGGCATGTTGATGCCCAGCGATCGAACGTTCGCCCGAAGAAAGGAAGGCACGGCCGGTCGAGCTGGGTTGGCCGCCAGCCTGGCCCGGACGCCCCCGCTCTCGCTTCAGGACGGAGCAGACCGAGCGCCTTTAATGTCCCTGCTTCAAAGTCCAGATCGCCACAAAACTCGCTTCCGCCGATGTCGAGCTGAACCAGCCCACTGTACTTGTAGCACAACCCGGTGCGACGAGACGAACACACAAAACTGTCGGACAAACCCACATTAAACGACAAAACACCGTTCGGGACAGAGAGAGGCCGCTGCGTGTGCACGCGCCGCCATCTTACTTATGTCCTATCCATCGGAGTTGGTGCTGCATTATTAAGGTGGTGATGCTCGGTATCCTGGCTTCCTCCAGAACGCTGATGTTTGTGCGTCTGTCTTCCCATTTGATCCTGAGTATTTTCCTCAAGGTTCTCTGGTGGTGTTGTTCAAGAGCTCTTAGGTGCATGCTGTAGGTTGTCCATGATTCTGCCCCATAAAGTAAGGTGGGGAGAACCACAGCTTTGTAAACCAGGAGGTTGGTGTCAACCCGGAGGTCTCTGTCTTTAAAGACTCTTTTCTGGAGTCTGGCATACACTCCACTGGCACAGCTCAGGCAATGGTTGACCTCAGAGTCAATGTCCGCTTTGGAGGAGAGAAGGCAGCCGAGGTAGGGGAAGTGGTGAACATATTCAAGTGCAGTGTTGTCCACATTTATGATGGGCGGACTAGATGACTGGTTGGGTGGGGGTTGATGTAGCACCTGGGTCTTCTTGATGTTCACGGTCAGACCCAGGGCTCTGTATGCCTTAGCGAAGGATTTCAGGATGCCCTGGAGGTCTTCTGCAGAGTGTCCTGCAATGGCATTATTGTCTGCATACTGAAGCTCCACGGCCGTGGTGGTTCTGATCTTGGTTTGGGCTTTGAACCTGTTAAGGGTGAAGAGCCTGCCATCAGTTCTGTACCAAATTGGGATTCCGTGTGGTAGTTCTTCGTTGATGAGGTGGAGTATGGGGGCAATGAAGACAGAGAACAGGGTGGGTGCAATGATGCATCCCTGTTTGACCCCTGTCTCTACAGTGAAAGGCTCAGTCAAGGAGCTGTTGTTGAGCACTGTGGCTGTCATTCCGTCATGTAATAAACGCAGAATTCTGACGTATTTATCCGGGCAACCATACCTCAGAAGGATTTTGTCAGGTCTATGAAAGCCATGAACAAAGGCAGTTTATGCTCACGGCATTATTCCGAGAGTTGGCGTGCTGTAAAAATCATGTCTGCAGTGCCTCTAGATGGGCGAAAACCGCACTGCGATTCTGGGAGAACTTCCTCAGACAGTGGCAGCAGGCGATTGGCAAGAACACGAGCAAGTACTTTGCCAACTGTTGAAAGGAGCAAGATGCCCCTATAATTTCCGCAATCCGCTTTGTCCCCTTTCTTGAAAATGGTCACTATCAGAGCATCCCTGTGCTCCGAGGTGAGTACTTATTTTTCCCAGACCTTCAGAAAGAATGAATGGAGGTGGCGCTGGAGCTCTACTCCACCTTCCTTTAGGACCTCAGCTGGGATCCCATCTGGCCCAGAGGCCTTGTTGTTCTTCAGGGTCCTGATGGCATCTTGGACCTCTGCTAAAGTGGGAGGGTCACCCATGTCTTCCCTGATGGGACTCTGAGGGATGTGACTGAGGAAATCTGACTGAGTTGTGCTGTCACAGTTGAGGAGTTCCTGAAAGTGCTCTCTCCACACCGGTTGTTTGTTGACTCATTGTCCTTCAACAGCTCCTGCCCGTCTTTAGAGCGTAGGGGGTTTTGGCCGCGATGGCTTGGGCCGTAGACAGCCTTAATAGCGCTGAAAAAGCCTCTGGTGTCAACAGAGTCTGCCAAACTCTGGATTTCCAGTGCCCTTTCTGTCCACCAGGAGTTTTTAATCTGTCTCACCCGGCTCTGGACGTCAGCCTTGGCTCTGGAGTGAGCCTGTCTCTTTGCTGTGCAGGTGATGTCATTTTGCGAGACACGAAAGGTTTCCCTTTTCTTGGATATGAGCTGTTCTATCTATGTGTCGTTGTACCCGAGAGCGGCGCGGCAGGTGTCGAGGATGGAAGACTTGAGCAGGCTCCAGTGTTCTTCAATGTGGTTTGGTTCCCCAAGTCGCCGCCCGAGTGCGGTTCGGTTCCCCAAGTTGCCGCCTGAGTGCGGTTCTGTCCCCCAAGTCGCCGCCCGAGTGCGGTTCTGTCCCCCAAGTCGCCGCCCGAGTGCGGTTCTGTGCCCCAAGTCGCCGCCCGAGTGCGGTTCTGTGCCGCAAGTCGCCGCCCGAGTGCGGTTCGGTTCCCCAAGTTGCCGCCCGAGTGCGGTTTTGTGCCGCAAGTCGCCGCCCGAGTGTGGTTCGGTTCCCCAAGTTGCCGCCCGAGTGCGGTTCTGTGCCCCAAGTCGCTGCCCGACTGCGGTTCTGTGCCCCAAGTCGCTGCCCGAGTGCGGTTCTGTGCCCCAAGTCGCCGCCGTGCACGGTTCAGGCTATTTCAAAGACCAGTAGGGTCGTCTGGACTGGTGCGCTTAACCCCCCCCACCCCCGCGTGCCGTCGTGGGGGGTTGGGTTTTTGGGACGTCGGGAGCCGTCTCTTGTGGGGGGGGGGGTTCTGTCACGACTCATCCCCGATCATGTCTGTGTGCTCATGTCCGTGTGTCTGTGTGCTCGCCCCTCCCCTCCTGTGTGCCCATGATTAGTGTGATCATACTCACCTGCTTCTTGTTACCTGTCGCATATTTAAGTCCTGTCTGTGTGTTACTCCCTGTCGGAGCATTGATGATGGTTGTTACTGTCATGAGGTTTTTTTTGGTCTTGTCTTTGGTAATGTCACCCTGTCTTTTTTTCTCACGTCTCTGTTCGGTTCCTGTTGTTGGTTTTGTTAGTCAGTTATGTCAGTGTACCGATTCTGTTAGTTTGAGTTTGCTCCAATAAACCCTGGTCCAAGCTGCACTTGGTCGCCCTGCTCCATTTCCACACTCCGATCCGTGACAGATGCCATTGTTTAGAGCAGTGGTTCCCAAAGTGGGCGGTACCGCCCCCCTGGGGGCGGTGGAAAGATAAGGTGGGGCGGTGAGGAAGAAAGGGGCGGTAGGGGGACGGCAGTCCGAAGTCGACGTTTGTTTGACTGAAAACAAAAACGACTGAAAATTACTGACCGTGGGGATCTACGACTTCTTCTTAGTGAGTTCCAGCCTGATGTTGAGAAGCTTATGTCCCTGCACCAAGCACAACCATCCCATTAATATTAAGTGTGCGATAATGAAGGTTACTGGTGGAATGTTTATTTACCATTCTATGTTGCTGAAACAGTTAGAACTGCTAAAAAATGAATTGGTTTACTAAATTGGTTTTATTTGTGAAATACACATTTGTGTTTAACCTTTCTCTTTTCAAATTGCAGCATACTAAATATCAAGAAAGAGGTGTTTGTTTCCATATGTGTCTGTGGGGGGGGGGTCGCTAGGAATTCACTGGGGAGTCAAGGGGGCGCCAGCCTGCAAAGGTTTGGGAACCATTGGTTTAGAGCGAGGGTGTCCCTTGAGTTTGTTCTTCTGGTGAAAGATGGTATTGGTGATGGTAAGGTCGTATTGAGCACATTTGCTAAGAAGGAAAACCCCGTAGGAGTTGATGTTTCCAATGCCTTCCTTTCCAATGGTGCCCTTCCAGAGGTGGTGGTCTCGGCCCACTCTGGCATTGAAATCTCCCAATATAATAATCTTGTCCTCCTTGGGGATTTTTGACAATACCTCATCCAGACAGGCATAGAAGGACTCTTTTTTGTCCTCATCGGAAACGAGGGTAGGTGCATAAGCACTAAGAACTGTTGCCGTCTGGTTGTTGGCCAGCACCAGACGGAGGGTCATCAGGCGCTCACTGATTCCCACAGGGAGTTCAGAGAGCTGACTGATCAGTTGGTTCTTGATGGCAAAACCAACCCCATAGATCCTAGGCTCATCTGTGGCCTTTCCTTTCCAGAAGAAAGTGTACCCACCCTTTTCCTCCTTCAGATGAGCTTCCTCTGCCCGTCGGGTTTCTGAAAGAGCAGCTATGTCAATCCGGCATCTTCTCAGTTCCCTGGCAATGATGGAGGTTCTCCTCTCCGGCCTATCACTGGTCACACTGTCCATTCCATGCTCTAAAATTCATGTTTCTGTGTTTTCAACCGCATATTGGTGATCGCTCTGAACGCGGTAATCCAGTCGTGAGGCTATGTTTAGGGCACCTTTTCTAGCCCCTTCCCCCTCAGGGGTGAGCAGAGTGGATCCTAAAAAGGGCTGCTCAGTCGTGTATGCAGCTACCAAAGAGCTCTTTCTGCCTCGGTCCAAGAGCCCAACGATCATCTAACATCCACCGCCTGATGTGCCAGCTTGTGACTAGGGGCTTCCAGACTTCACAATCCTGACCCCGTTGCCACTTACTGGTCGCCACAGGACTTTAATCCGGGATGTAAGGTGGATTCCCTGAAAAAGACGCCTGTGCGTGACTTTGTTTAGAGTGAGGAGACTGGTGCACAGACAGTCACCACACTGTCCTTGACAGATCGGGGTCCAGTGGCAAGGAGACCAAGACAACTGGTGACCCTTTTCTGCTGCAGCCTTTATCCGCCTTCCCAGCTGTTGTGACGCCACCCCTTAGGTCAGCCATCATCCTCCGCCTGGTCCACTGTTGATGTCAGGTTTATTTCAATGACTGAATAACTATTAAGAGAAGAGCAACAGCAAACAAACCACGTGAGACAGAATATTAAGTCTTTTCTCGCGAGGAGTGCAGTACAGATAGCTTAATACAATCTCTACACACACTAAATATCTGTAGGCACTCCCGCTCTTTTTATTTGGATTTGCCCTACCCACAGTGTGAGACAAGCCCCTAAAGAAAGGAGGGGGAAAGCATGTGGGCTTTGCCTCGTAAGGAAAAATCACTAGGTGTTTACATACTAATAAAGACATCTGGGAAGAGGAGTTTGAGTGGACTGGATACAGAAGAGAAAACCTTTGACCTCAAGTAAAAACATAGCAAGGGAAGTTTTACGACATTGTGTAGGATGCAACAAACTAAGTTATTTATTACTGGTTATATACATTCCAACCTAATCCTACGATCAAGATAGTTAGGAAACCCTGACTTTAATGGTCACTTGGAGGTTCATCTGGGGTGCAAGACAGCAATGAGGCATGTTGTCTAACAAAGTGGTCTTTGTTAGAAAGGAACTGTCCTTCCGTGGTACATCATAAAAACAGCAAGGCCAAACAGCAAGCATATAATGCAGTAATATTGCGGTAAGGCATTGATTAGAGAACGCATGATAACATATATATACATTTTTCTAACAATTCCCTCCTGTTTATCATAAGTTCTCAGAGACCATCTTATCACCTAAAAGCGGCCATTTCAAAAAAGATTTTCAGCCGTAAGAACACAATTCATAAGAACAAATTTACACACAGGAGGAGATCGAACCTTAATAATCAATGTCAGAATCGGGAAACAAATCGGACAGGTTTATCACAGGAGCTTCACAGATGGGGCCATCGCCAGAGCGACAACCCTCGTCAGTCGCAAAGTCTTCCACTTGGAGCAACGGAAAAGTCTCAGCTGCTGGAGAGATAGCAGTTGTAATTAACCTGTTAATTAGAGACCGTAGACACGGAATACAACAACATCCACACAAGGTCAAAACAGCAGAAAAAAACGGCAAGGGAGACTAGGACCGAGGACACCAGGGTACGGTACTTTCCGAACACGTTTAGCCAGTCGTTCCAAACCTCCGTGTTCACTCCCCTGTGTTCCTTCATTTTCCCATTCAAGGTCCTCAGGCCCTCAAGGGCCTGGGACAGGCTTCCATCAGCGGCAGTACCATTTGGAATAAATGTGCAGCATTGCTCACCAAACATGGCGCAGACACCACCCTCTTTTGAGAGTAGCATGTCAAGGGCCATTCGGTTCTGGAAAGCCATGAGGGAAGTCGCAGCCAGTTGGGAGTGGACCGCCCTGAAACCCGTCTCGGTCCAATTTCCAAGCCTCTGCACGTTGTAATGGATGTAGTTGATCCTGTCAACATTTTTGTTAAGAGTACACCACCAACACAGGGTGGATTCAAAACCAGCTATCTGATTCACCAGCTTACACTTATCCGTCACTCCTCCGGGAACACCAATTGCATCAATTTCGGTCAGATCATCATCGGCTGTCAAAGTCAAAGATATCTTGGGATGTTGATACATATACAATTTAGCTTGACTACATTCTCTGAAAGCAATGGCTTCTTTTTTCTTTCTTCAATGGATATTACTATATAGAATGCTCTGTCACACATCTTACAATCCAATCAACGTGATAGACTTCACACGATCTTTGATCAATGGTGACGGTAGAACATAAAGCAATGGTCGCAAACCCATACACATGACATATTCAATTGTCTTTACAGCTTGTTTTGCCATTAGCAATCAATTGTTTTGTTTAGCAGTTTATTCTTATACTAGTTACCTGAAACAAATTATCCACATTCACTTTAGATATATTCATCCCATTCTTTAACATCTACAGCGGTTGTTGACAAAGTATACATATAAACATCATACTTTCATGGCAGTCCAGATCTGACACAGCAGATCATCCTGCAAAGGTCAAATTGATCTTTTAAATTGCTACAATGCAGCATAATTAAAAAAAAAATTTTTTGGAGTGATCAATATAAGTTGTTCACTCATCTCTCCCCTACTCATTATGACTTAGTTCCCACAAATACCATATTGCTGAAGTTAACAAAGTGGCAACAAAGATAGCCACCTTACATGCAATAACGTCATTGTTCCATTTTCTTGTTCCCGGCATTTCTCTAAAAGGTAAGGCTCCCTTTGGGTCACTTTTTCCGATTGAACGTTACCTCAAAAGAAATTACCCTTTTGTAATTTGCAAGGACTACCTCAACTGACCTTTCTGCTATTTTAATGGCAGTTGATGTAATTATCAATATTCAATGTGGCCCTTCCCCCTTGGAAGAACACCAGCGTTTTGTTTTCAATGCTCTTAATGAGAACGTGCTTTGTTCTTTTTACCTTTAAAATATTAATTCTAATATATAATGTAAATGCCAAATTTGAATCATCCTTAGTTTCCCACTTGGTTTTAAAACATGGTAATCTATATTGTCGCCCAAACAATTTTTCATACGGGGTTAAACCCACAGTACTTGTAATAATTATGTACAGTTTGACCAGGTCTAAACATTTTGTCCATGATCTTCCATTTTTCCCATGCACATTTTCACACTTTATACCAGTTCTGTCACGAGAATTAATTTTCAAAATCCCATATCTCGGTATTATTATTATTATATATATATATATTATTATTTTTTTTTACATAACGTTTTTGCAACTGTTAAGGCATTCAGTGTTTTTGTTTAAACCAAATCAAACCATTTTGAGAATGCATCTATTATGACCAGGCATTATAACCCTGTGGATTGCGTTAAGCACATGTTAAACAACCTCTTCAAAAAAAAGTTTTTTATAACTGTTTAACTGTTTTGAATATGAATCAAATTCACATGATGTATAAAGCTGACTGAAGATAAGATAAGATAAGATAAGATAATCCTTTATTATTCCCTCAATGGGGAAACTCCTGTGTTAGCAGCAGTACACTTAACATATACACACACACACGCATGCGGGGAAGGGGGTAAAGATTTTAAGAAGTAGAAGGTATATATAATTAAAAAAAATATGGACAGTGTATACAAAATACTGGCAATATACAGTGGAGTAAAAAAAAAAAAAAATATTAGATAAAAAAATAGTGCAAAAAAAGTGCAAAGAAAGCAGGTAAAAGAGTGTGAGGTAGACAGATATTGCACATAGTGTGATTGCACATATGGTTATTGCACGTTATTGCATGTTATTTTGTCCGTTAGCTACGATGGTCGGCCTGGTTGTACAGTCTGAACTGCCCCAGTATCCCTCCTCTTGAGCCATGCGACACACAACCATGGCTCAATATTGCTGCCCACTTGTATAGGTTTTTTGGAGGATAGGTCAGTCTTCTGGTCATTTATAGATGCCATTCTCTACCCTTGCCCCTCTTTTTGTCCATGATTGAATTTCAATCTATGGACTTTGTCGCTGCACATCTTTAAAAATGTTTCAGTAATTCAATCCGCTTCTTGTGTGTAGAAAATTTGAAGCGTCTTTTGCAGCTATGCGGTTCCGTCCGTAAGCTTGTTACCTCTTGACACCTTATCAGTATCGTGCGTGCCCTGCACACGTGCACATAGCTATTTGTCGTGGCAATTGGACTGCTTCCACAACTAGCCTAGTTGTAGTTTCTTGTAGTTTCTTTTCAATCAGTTTCTCATCGTTTATCACAAGAATCTTAGTAATTTGAACAAAAGTCAAAAAGTATGTTTTATTTTACTCCATTGTACGATTTAGAGAATCCATATGTAGTAAAGCGTTGTATTACTACATATGATTTCATCTTCATTTAATTTTGACACACCTTTCAAAATGCTTCTCAGTGTCCCAGTGCACACATGCTTTGCGTGTGTAACTGGTTGTCTCAACCCGTGTTCCACATCCTAATCTTTCCTTCCTCAAGGTGTCAAACCAATCCACTAATTGGAAAAGATAAAAATCAACAAATTAACCATCAGTAAATTAATATAATAGTTAATTGTTGTTGTTTCTTAACTGTAACTAACTCAATCACTCTCTTATCCTCAAATGTAAAAACTTGTGTAGTCCTTACACAACCAATCGACTATTTCTTCTAAATTTAGCTTTGAAATGTTGTTATTTAATCATTTTGCTTCATCCAATCCCAGAAAGCAAGTTCCTTCCATCTCTCAAATTTGGTTTCATCAGGGATAGGCATTAATGCAGTGTGGACCAGTTCCTGCCCACAAAAAAATTGCTTGCCTTTCCTTTCTTCTTATTTTTACATTTCCACAAAATTGCTTTTGTTTTGCGGTGCAAATCATATAGACTACAATCTAGCAAATTCTTTTGTGCACCTACATTAGCCAATTTTAACACATAACACTGACAGCACACAGACAACACAAAAACTTACAGCAGAGACACAGCTCACAAACAATACAAACAAACAACGCTGCGCAAACGTCATCCTTTGTTTTGACGTTTTGGTTATACTTTTGTTTTCTCATCAGTGCATTTTATCCTTCATGCAAATATTGTCACATCTTCCTTAGGCATCACTCTCTGAGAAAATCACACTTTCCCTGTTTCGCCTGCAGCCACAGCACCCCTCGTGCGAGGGGTGGGGCGCAGCATCAATGTTGATTGGTCACAGGCTGGCCATTTCCTGCAACAACCATGATGCCGGCCCACCGCCCACACGAGCATAGCAAAGGCCCACGCGGACAGCCCCGCCCCGCGACAACGCGCGAGCGCAGGCACGCTTATCAGTTCCACCTTCTCAAAGGGCAGGCCAACTTTGCTGTTGCCCTCCCCCATCATGTTCACCTTCAACATCTTTCAGTCTTCTACACAACATTTGCTGTCTCTTATTCCCATCCTATCAAGCCACCGTTCTCGTAACTCTCTGCCACACACACCTTATTTTCTCTATTGCACACACTGCTCATCTTAGTTTCTCCAACAAACTTAAACACATCATCGTCCACTTCTCAATTTCCCTATTATTGCTCAACAGCCTCCAGAACATTCTCCATTACTGATTTCTTCCATAGAACACACATCTCACTCGCACTCATACACACACCCAATCATGAGGATCCTCCGCGCGCACACGCACACACACACCAGCACAAAAGGATGACGCACAACATATAAGAACACATAGAAGCACTAAGGACATCTTTTTGCTCGTATTACTTGTCTGATTTATTCTCTATTTCACTTTTAGAAACTACGTGTAATTCTTTTCTATTTATTTAGCAAATTTTAACTTCAATGTTTCTTTATCTTACTTTATCCTTTTAACATAAATATCTCCTTATATTTAAGCTAATTTTCTCCTTAATTTTGGCAGCCAGGTTCCCACTTCATTACATGGAAACCTGATCTGATTTGATTTTTGCCTAGTCATAGTGTTTCTGTTAATTTGTGCAGTCACGTGCCATGTGACCGTTTTCTCCGCAATTCCAGCATTTTATTGGAGGTTGCACAACTCTAAAGCCTCCTTTAGACATTGCTCGCCCTCTCTGGCCTTTCTGTCCTCTGCCTGCATTTTGGTAAAAAGTGTCACTATCCTGATCTACCAGAAAAGTGTGTTTTGAAGCTTTCATTTGTTTTCGTTTTTGTTTGTCTATTACTACTTTTTCCGCATGGAGGGCATGATTTATGTATTCCTCCCGCTATGATCTTTAGTTTTGAATTTGTAGCATGTGTTTTCTCTACGTGCTTCTCTACTTTCTCTAGACTTCTCCCTTCTTCTCTAACTCTGTAAATTTTGGTTTTCTCTTGCCTGCCTACTGTTAGGCCCAGTCTCATCATCTTCCTACCTGCAATAGAGTGCTTTCTGAGCTCTCTCTCTTTCCCTCTCTTTCTCTCTCTCTCTTTCTCTCTTCCTTTCTCTCTCTCCCAAAACACTACATCATCAGATGCCTTCTTTAATTTCTTTAAGATTTATTTATGTTGTTTCGTTTATGGCACCTCTAAGTCCTAATAATTTGGTTGTCCCTCAAATTTATATTTTTTAACCCATTCATCGAAATCTTTTTTTTAATCGGTTGGGATCCTGCCTTTCAATTGTTTTCCAATCTTTGCATTTTAGTTCATGTCGGGGTAGGGACTTTCGCTTACTATTTAAGAGGAGCGCTCAAATGAGATCACTCTCAGTCAAACCGTTCACAAGCATACCACGCGCGTTTTGTTTTTTAAGAACAGAGGAGTCTGCCCCTCCTGCTGCGGAATTTAACTAACATAAAACGTTAGGGGGCTCCACATCCGCCCCTGCAGAATTTAACTGTTTCTAGTTGTACTTGATAGGGTCTAGAATTCTCAAGGTTTTTTTTGTTTTGTTTTTTTTAATAACAGAGGAGTCCGCCCCTCCTGCTGCAGAATTTAACTAGCTTGAAAGCTAGGGGGCTCCACATCCACCCCTGCGGAATTTAACTGTTTCTATTTAGTAGAATTAATATTCCTACTCACGGTCTGCTGATTCTCTTCCTCGGAAGATCTCGTCAACCCTCCCGGTGTCCAGCCGGACTGATCGAGACAGTCCCGTCAAAGGGCTTTTGTTTTACCTCGGCCGAGGATTGTCACCTGCGTCGAAGAGCCCGCTGGAACCGTTCAAGGCGTGTCGAGATCCCGGAACGAGCCCCCAATTTCTGTCAGGTTTATTTCAATGACTGAATAACTATTAAGAGAAGAGCAACAGCAAACAAACCACGTGAGACAGAATATTAAGTCTTTTCTCGCGAGGAGTGCAGTACAGATAGCTTAATACAATCTCTACACACACTAAATATCTGTAGGCACTCCCGCTCTTTTTATTTGGATTTGCCCTACCCACAGTGTGAGACAAGCCCCTAAAGAAAGGAGGGGGAAAGCATGTGGGCTTTGCCTCGTAAGGAAAAATCACTAGGTGTTTACATACTAATAAAGACATCTGGGAAGAGGAGTTTGAGTGGACTGGATACAGAAGAGAAAACCTTTGACCTCAAGTAAAAACATAGCAAGGGAAGTTTTACGACATTGTGTAGGATGCAACAAACTAAGTTATTTATTACTGGTTATATACATTCCAACCTAATCCTACGATCAAGATAGTTAGGAAACCCTGACTTTAATGGTCACTTGGAGGTTCATCTGGGGTGCAAGACAGCAATGAGGCATGTTGTCTAACAAAGTGGTCTTTGTTAGAAAGGAACTGTCCTTCCGTGGTACATCATAAAAACAGCAAGGCCAAACAGCAAGCATATAATGCAGTAATATTGCGGTAAGGCATTGATTAGAGAACGCATGATAACATATATATACATTTTTCTAACAGTTGAGGTCTTCACTATTTACCCATAGCTGGAGCTGTTTACCCACAGTGGTTGATGGGCAGTAGGGCGTGTCCACACACCGGTGGGCCTACATGCCACATCTCTGGGCCCCACTGCTGCTCCGAGATCCTGCACAACTTAGCCTGGGACCACAAGGTGCCAGTTGCCGTGTGTGGCCACGAGGAGGCGTGTGCAAGTCTTGGCAATGGAGAGGCTGTGTAGCGGCTGAGGAGGCTTATACACTCGGCTCCTCTTTTCACCCCCGGAAACAGAGGGCTAGCCGGTGGCGGTAACTGAAAGCAGACAAGTGGCAAGCAGAGGCAGCATGCAGCATGCACAAACTACAGGAACTACGACTCCAACACTACTGCACTGACGCATCACACGCCCTGTGCTGATGGGACAAACACACACACAAACACACACAGGGCAGCGACTCTCCAATACACATAGATATCAAATGGTCAGGTGAAGCTTTCCCGCCTTTTCCGGACAGTATAAAACCTTCTGACCTGGAGATGGGGGCTGTTGTTACATCTGCTGAAGTGCCATTTGCATTGACCGCCATTAAACAACCCAAGATCTTGCCAATAAAGAACTAACCGTTACTCCACATCTTAGTTTTCCTGAACCATGAACAGACATCATCAACAACATGCAACAGCCGTTGGTGGAATCGAACTTGCACTTTCTTAACTGTGAAGCGGACGTTCTAACCAGAGTACCACCGAGCCGCCAAAGAGTATGAATATTACGTTCTTGAGTCAAATACAAGCCAGATTACAGATTTAAAACCACCCTTCGACGAGGATGGGAATCCATGTGTGCAGAGCACAGCGGATTATCAATCCATCGCCTTAAACTCTCGGCCACCTCGTCGTGGACAACTTGTGTTGACACATCACATTATGTACGTTGTGCCAAAATACTTTGCATGGGAAGATAATGAAAATCTGGCGAGGATGTGATATGAAATGATGAGTGGAGAGCACAATGGGGTAGCAACACATCGCCTGAAAATCTCAGCCACCGCATATCATGCATGAGTTGTATGGGCGACATGGTATGGTATGTACGGTGTGGTATAAGCCGCAAGGTAATATGATACAATACTTTAGATGTGAAACGCAGAAGAGGTAAGCCACAAAAGAAGTGACACTGTCAACAAAGAAAAACGTTTTTTCAATGTTGTCTCACCCCAAATCTTTGGGATTATCGGATCTACGCAGTTGGATAATTCCACCAACATTTTAACATCAACGTTCTTTCATAGTCTGCCTGGGTGTCCTGGCTGAAGATCCTAAAGGTTTTGAATTCATTTTATGCTTCCGCATATAAGCCATGATCGTATAGTGATAAGTACTCTGCGTTGTGGCCGCAGCTCGTTCAAATCATTTTTGCAAAAATGTTACACACAAATGTAGCGAGAACAAACTGTTCTGGGGCAATGGACGCAATGGCTAATGCATCTGAGTACGGAACCGAAGTTTCTAGGTTCGATTCCTACCTAGCTTATATGCCATTTTTTGGTCAACATTAGCTATGTGCACTTGGATCTTATGCGCTGAAGTGACTCACAGACACTATCAACAAAGACGTTGTTTCCAATGTTGTCTCATCTCAAGTCTCTGGGATCATTGGATCTGCGCAGTCTGATAGCCTGTGTTAGAGTGGTGCTCACTCTAACTTATTTTGCAAGAACCACACGGGAGACAGTATGCCCTTTCCAACACCTACAGGTGGAGAGTCATTCGTCGCTGTGCATACAGCGAAGATCGAATGAGGTCTGACTCTGGCCTCTTGCAAGAGCATTTTTATTAAGAGAAACAGGGTGGGGGTGAGAGTGGACTGGATGGAGAGAAAGCCCTTGACCTCTAGTCAAAGCATAGCAGGGGGTGTTTTACGACGTTGTGTAGGATGGGACAAGCTAGGTTATTTATTACAGGTTACATTCCAACGTAAGCATAAAACTACCGGCTTTTTCTTCCGTGTATAATGCGCAAAATTTAACTCATTTATTGTCCTAAAATCTGGGGTGCGCATTATACATGGGTACAATTTTTTATTTATTTTTTTATTTTAAGAAAATCATGGTACAACAAAACCAACAACAGGACTGACCGACAAAGACGTGGAACAAAAAGACAGGGTGACATTACCAAAGACAGGAACAGAAACCAAACAGACATCATGACAGTAACACATGCAATGATCCGGCGGTGAGCGAGGGGCAGACAGGACTTAAATACAAAACACGTTACATTGATTGAGGTGACACAGGAAGGGAGGGGCGACGCAAACAGAAACTATGGCAACCTAGACACATAGCAAAACTGGGGACGAGACATGACAAATCTCCCTCGAAATCAAACTTGAAATCACCTTTCTTCTTCTTTGTTGTCAAACGCGCATCGCATTCAGCCATCCTGCCCAACACACTTAGTCAGTAAAATTCATTATTGACAACACATCGTTTGATGCGATGGTGCAATCCTTGAAGGTGTGTTATTGTCAAATATTGTTTGTTTTTTAATCTCCATTGCGGACCGGACGTCATACCGAGGCAGTATCACTGCGCATGCGCACTATGGATCCGATGCGAATAGTCCTTTTATCTTCTTGACTGACAATGAATGTGATAGTTTAATACAATCAGCAAAAACCAAAATGTGTATTACAGGTAATATTTTATTTCACAACACTTTGCCTTGTTCCTTTCGTCTCTGCTGTTCACTTCAAACACGCTCCATACGAACGCAATGCTCTCGTATCAGACGCTTGCTCGATCACCTGCTCGTTTGCTGTCACAATGTACCCTACACAAATCCGAAACATTTGTTGCGCCTCCGAGTCACGACGAGGGGCAAGTTTTTGTTTCCAAGGGTGTTTTTATTCCTCTTCAACGTCTCTCCCATACAGAGCCGCCTTTTTCACATGTCCGCACGCCTTTTTCACATGTCCGCACTGATCGCGGTGGTGCCTTTACGGGCGGTCGGAGAAATCAACGCCAACAAAAAAAATACATCCAGCCTAGTTAAGACCATACCAAAGACTATAAAAATGGTACCCATTGCCTCCCTGCGTGTGTGACGATCATTGGGACTTAAAAAAAAAAAAAAAGAAAAAAAAATTGGGTGCGTATTATACATGGGTACAGGCTTTTTTCCAGCATCAACATGCCATTTTTAGGGTGCGTATTTTACATGGGGGCGCATTATACACAGAAAAAAAACGGTAATCTAGCTAGGTTATTTATTACAGGTTACATTCCAACATAACCATACGATGAAGATAATCTGGAAAACCCTGACAGCCTGGGTGTCCTGGCTGAAGATCCTAAGGAAAAGACCCTAAACCTCATTGCATGCTATTGCATGATCGTATAGCGTTGTGGCCGCAGCATCCCCGGAACGAATCTGGGTCATGGCGTAATTAGATTACCTTGCTGAATGTGTCCGTTGTTCACTGTTGCCAAACAGCCTTCTGTTAAACACAAGCTTCCAGACATTACGTCCACCTATATTTTAATATCAACTTTATTTCATAAAGTTTTTCCTAATTCATCTTGGTGAAACTCCCTCAGGCATTCCTATCTTTTTTTAGGCCTGGCTGCCACGAGGCAGCGGTAGACATACAATTATGACCCTGAAAGGATATGCGTAAACTGGCTATGATATTTATCAAAATTCATTAATCACCGAAATGCAGTACTCAAGTCCATGTCATATTCGCTACCAATCGGAATGTAACGGCATCAGCTAATTTGATACGGGGCTCGTTGGTCGAGGGGAATGATTCTCGCTTAGGGTGCGAGAGGTCTTGGGTTCAACTATCGAATGAGGCCTACTTTGAAACACAGCTGGCTCCTGTTCTCTGCCAATGTCACATGCGCATCATTTACAGGCTGCATTTGTGTGACACGTGATATGAATTTCGACACAGCTAAGAACTACCAAATGGAATGTATCAGAGTCAGCATGGTTCCATCTAAAGTGAGTGAAAGAAGCCAGTTTTCACCCAGTCTCAAATCAGGTACCACAACATAGTTGCAGCGCAAAATCGTTTTAATGTGTCATGGACTTTGCATAGGAACCAGCAATGACAAGAAATAGTAGAACACGCTGTTTCGACCCAGTCTCGAACTGGGGATCTTTCACGTGTTAGGCCAAGGGTCGGCAACCCAAAATGTTCAAAAAGCCATGTTGTCCCCCCCCCCCACACACAAAAAAACATTCCTGTCTAGAGCGGTAAAAATCTAAAAACTTTTTATAAGGCAATATAGACTGTCAATACATGACCTGTATGCCTACTATTAAAATAATTAAGTAGGCTACAAATACAAAGCAACAAACGGAGCCCCTGGATAGCCGCCAGACTTTGTTGTGCAGCAGGAGATCGGCATATTCGCTCTCAACTTCATCTAGCAATTCACGGAACTGATGGTGGTTTAATGCTTTTGCGATTATTTTCTTCACAATTTGGATGACAAGGTTCATTACCTCCATACACTCTGGTGGGAATGTTTACGCACACAACGCCTCTTGGTGCACTATGCAATGGAATGCAAGCAAATTTCGATCCAATGCTTTCTGTCGTAAAGTCACAAACTTTTGCGACCCTCTCAAACTCGGTGTGCCGTCTGTAGCGTCTGAAATCAAGTGGCCAGTGTGTATCGCTGTCATTTAAACACTGCAGCACAGCCTCGCAGATGTCCTCCCCCTGTTTTTGGCCTTTTAGTTGTATAAATTTCTTCTTGCGGCCCATTAGAGTTCACGTCCCTGCATAGCAGAGCTGTCTGTTTGATATCGGTCATGTCACACGACTCATCACAGGCAATTGAGAAAGGTGGAGCTGAATTGATGTCCTTGATACATGAGTATCATGAACTCATGCCCTTCTTAACATCTAAGGCCCCATCCCTGAAGATGAGGGGCCAAGTGTACTCAGCCTGCGTCAGAAGTGGTATGACGTACGGAAGTGAGGCATGGGCCCTGAAAACAGAACACAAAGACAAACTAAACAAATCAGAAATGAGGATGATCAGATGGATGTATGGTGTGTCAATGAGGGAGGAAAAGACCAGTGCAGAGCTGAGAAAGAAGATGGGAGTGGAGGCCTGTTAGGGTTTGCAGAATATCTTCATCGTATGATTATGTTGGAATGTAACCTGTAATAGTTTAACTAGCTTGTCCTGTCTAGACAAAAGTAGTTGACCAAAGTGGTAAGATCTTTTCAACTTATTGACTAGCTGCAGAGGAAGCAATCAAAGTTGCTTTGTATACAGAAAGTCGTAAAAGGCCCCCTGCTATGCTTTGATCAGCAGGGGTGCGTCTCCACCCTATCCTGTGTGTTCCCACACCCCCACTTTCAACCCCACTTTCAACCCCACTCTGTTTCTCTCAATAAATAAGCACCTGACGAGGCCTGAGTCAGACTTCATTCGACCATCGCTGTAAGCACAGCGACGAGTGAACTCTCCGCCTGCAGGTGTCTAAAATGACTTGCTTGACTCCAGTGTGGTTCTTGCAAAATAAGTTAGAGCGAGCAACACCCTAACATTTTGGTGCCGAAACCCGGGACCCTCATACCCGCCATCTGGCTGACGGAGGAGGACGTGCTGCATTGTCGACAAGCCAGCGTCCTTTAGGGGGACCTGGAAAAGAAAGTCCTAAGAAGAGAATTTCTTCGCTGGGCCAGCATCTTAGGTCTGCCTTCGTCTGCCAGAGGTGGATTGACGGGTTCCCGCAATGCAACGGACCAGGGGTCAGGTAAGTTAAAAAATTGTGAGGTTGTGAAACGCGTAAAAGGTGCACGGGAGACAGCTTGGGTTCAAGTCCCAGTGGAAGGAACGGGCTAAGAAAAAACAGAGCTTCTTTTTCTTAATTGAAGGAGGGCGTAGATTCTTTTTTTTTGTCCGTTCTTCCAAGCTGTGTTGGAAGGTTTTCTGGCTTGGGTTAGAGTCCCAGTGGAAGGAACGTGCTAAGAAACACGGAGCTTCTTTTTTGTTAATCAAAGAAGAGCGTAGATTTTTCTTTGTATGTTTTTCCGGCCAAAGAACAGCTTGGGTTCAAGTCCCAGTGGAAGGAACGGGCTAAGAAAAAACAGAGCTTCTTTTTCTTAATTGAAGAAGGGCGTAGATTATTTTTTTTGTCCGTTCTTCCAAGCTGTGTTGGAGGGTTTTGCACCCATCCTGGATAGGCTTAGGAATAAAAAGCGTTGGTGTTTGTGTGGTTGAGAGAGTGCGACTGGTAGGATAAATTGACTGCAAAGAGAATTTGGTGGAAGGTCAATTTAAACCTGCATCCTCAAAGAAAAGAAAAAAAAATTGTAAAAATTGTATAAACCTAAAATACCAAATTAAGATGGGAAATAAGAACGGTAGATCTCTAGCTCTTGAAGAAGATGAGAAGTTCATGGCGAGTAAATGTCTTAATTGTATGCAATACATGCCGAACTGGAAGAAAAAGTATGGTGTAGAAGGTAGGGATGGGCGATACCAATGATTTTGGAATCGATCCGATACCAAGTATTTCCTACCCAAAATACCCGATATTCGATCCGATATCGATACCGGAAGTGTAATTTCCCGCCAAAAAAACAATTTAAATGCAGTGGCATTCTTGCTCTTGGAGAGTCATCTATTGAATTTTGTAGAAAAAAGTATTACGTCATGTACATGTATTATTAACCTTTTTAGACATTAGTGCATTAGTGGAAGATGCATATTAATAGTATAACTTTAATAAAAAGGAGCTATTCTTTACTTTTTTCTCTCTCTCTCTCTGTTGTTGGGAAAAAGTTTTGTCTTTTAGTATAATCTAAAAAGAGACATGGTACCAACAGAGATGCAGGGCTTAATCGTCATGAGCAGCAAAACTATCAATTTGTAAAGCCACTGGATACTTACATTTAATATTGTAATACTTTAGTGTTGTTTATAGAAAGTGGAGTTACAAATAAAACGTATGGCGTTCGACCACAAATTGAAAAGGGGAAAACTTTATTTATAAATGACTGACTAAAGCGTAGTAATTATTGCTTCAAATAGCACATCAACCACAAATGCTTACGATTTTTGGTTAGCACCTGATACCTGGATATGTCTTGCCTTTCTGAAACGCTGCTTCTAAGTTACTTTGGTACCTTAGATTTTCCGTCGCTGCCTTAGTGTCTGCGGCACGTTTCAACTGGAGCTCTTCATGAACCGTGGGGTGAATTTTGCTTAAATGTTTTGTCAAGTTTGTGGTGTTGCCACTGTAGTGTATTATTATTATGATATCATGCAATGTTCATCTCACTAGTAAGCCTAAGTACGACCAGGGCATGTTCGGGTCAGGTTCGTGTGGTATTGTTTGGGGCTTGGTCCAGGAAGGTAGACTCATTGGCGCCAGACACATCTGGCTTCCATTAACAACTGCTAAGATACACACGATGTAGAGATGGGGAGGCAACTGCGGGGTCATAGGTCAGCCAACAGCCCCATCTGCGCGCTCCCGCGTGGAGGGAAGCGCAAGAGTATAAGGTTTAGGACGAGAGTAGACAAAGGGACTCGACATCTTGGCTAGGGCGCGAGACACTTCTCTCTGACATCGGTTGAATAAAATCTTTCCCCAATCAGCCATGTGTGACTGAAGTTTTCCTTCCCCAAGCCAGCCACTTTTTCACCATCTTGTTTGGAAGACCAGCTGACCATCGAAGAGAATTCACCACACCACAATATTTAATTGTTTTGTGACATATTTCACATTTTGTTATTAAGTAAAATATAATATCCCCAAACCAGACTTCTCTTGCGTTCGGACTGGGCCGCCGCCGTCGCCATGCTTGTTTGTGTTTGTTTGGATTGGAACGGGGGGCGGAGGAGGAGGGCTTGGCTTGTGAGAAAATGAGTACGGTGAGTCGGTCTCAGGGGTTGAGCAGAGCCTCCACTGCGGAGGTCCGAACACACCTGATTTATAAATTTGTGATAACGCATATCTGAACTGGTCTCGCAAAGGCAACAGCAGAAGTCCTACTGATTTGCTGGTATGTCATTTGTCGTGAATTCATACATTGTGTTGGTTTTATTCTTTCAACAAGGTGGTGTTCATGCACTTCTGGATGAGTTCCGCTCTATTCTTCTGGCCCAACTCTTTCGGCGCAGCCGTTAGGTAGATATGATGACCATGGAAAGTTCTTTGTGAATGATCAATCTTTTCCTTTCATGTTCATCGGGACTACACTTTTAATAGGTACCTACACTGTGTATTTGGATAGAGACTGCTGAAAGGGGACACATATATGCCTTGTGAACTACATGCATTGCTGCGGGTGAAGAAGTGTGAACAAATAAGTCAGCAGACAAGTTTGGGGATTTATTAGTGCCCAGAAGAGAAGCACTCTGTTCCGTACTGTAACCTGTTAAGTTTGTTCCCAGTTCTTTACAGTTTACCAGTTCATGACATGTAAGCGAATCCGTCACTCGTATACTCCATCGCTCCTCTGCCTTTTGGCTCAAATCAAGTGTAGTATCTGTTCTTGGGTTTGGGGGATTAAGAGAGCTGACCATAGAAGAGAAAAATGTAACAATAAAAGTGGTGATTTTACCCTTGCTTTTACTAATCAGTTCTGTTTTCATCCCAACAATGAAGGTGATTTTAAAATTGGAATGAGCCATTTTTTACTTCATCTGGAAATCCAAGTTGGAGAGACTGAAGAGGGACACCATGAAGAAAAACAAAAAAAAGGAGGAAAAGGAGTGCCGGACTTAAAGCTCTTCCTCGGAAGCAGATATGTTGCCCTGCACCTGCGAAGCGCGCTCCTTACACCAAATGTCACGTACCGGCGCCACCTGTGACAGGACCACGCCCCCCTATCAGCCGAATCGCCGCCACCTGCCACAGGCTCAGGGACAGCGCTATATCAACGCCGCCAGCGCAGACCCGAGTGTCCGTCTGTCGCATGATATTGCTTCGCTCTCCGGTCCACGATCCGGTCCATGAAGAATCGAAGAAACCGCAGAACAGCTTGTTCTTCCCAGCCTGATCGCCGATCCAGCGCTAGTTCCAGCTACTCCCACCGCAATAAAGTCTATCGCTACGCACTTGGCTGTACTGTCCAATCCCTTACACCAAATGCACCGAAAAGCCAAGCAATAACACGATTCTGGATGGGCTCATACCTCCGGAAACTAAAGCTAAAAACCATCGACCAAAGAATTCCTGTGTCTTTTAACCTGCCACCTTCTTTTTCCTTAATCAAGAAGTTTTTGAAGAACTTTAAATTACATAGAGCAAGAAAATAGTGAAATTTTAACAAATCACAGATCTATGATCTCTGTCCTACAGGAGCGGGAAGCGGTGTGTCCAGTGCGCGGCCTTGCAGTTTGGCGCAACGTCAACCACCCCGCCCTCTCGAAACAAACTTCGGGACCTGTCATGGATGGTGGCCCGTGATGTCCTCCCAGTCAGGTCGGTTATGCACTCTCGGGGCATGTCAGCGCTCTCAACGTGCCCCTGATCTGGCTGTGGCGCCCAGGAGTCAGTGTGGGACCTGCTCTGGTAGTGCAGGGCTGCCGTAGACCTGTGGGCGACCTGCAATTCCCCGCAAGGAAAGCGCTGAATGCAGACCTTGTACTCTATGGGGTGAGACCGTTGAAAATGAAGCAAGAAGACTTTACAAAGCAGTTGCTGACCTTTGCTGCCATCAATGACGCCATGTGGACTTCCAGAAACTAACTGGTAAGGAAGCACAGACAGATCCCCCCCCCAGCCCGTGGCTGTGCTCCAAATGGCTGCAGCAACTCTCACAGCTGCACACGGCAAGCCTAGGAGACATCGACCAGGTATTGCAGTACCTCCAGGAATGGTGCACCCCCTCTACTGGTTAAATCAATAGTTCAAAACCAAAACCATTTCAATCCGTTCGCTTCATTCTTACAGGATTAAGCAGTCAATTATGACTTGATGGGGTCTGATCTCAATGTAAGATGTTGGGATTCGAGGCTTTCCCACCAAACGGTTTGCAAATAGGTTCATTTCTCGAGGCTTCATGTGAACACCCCCCCCCCCCCTGCTGGTCAAAAAGAGTAATTTATTCCATGAATGAGAATTACATTCACCTTTATATTTTGCTTCATGTAGCCTGATCAAAATGAATAAAACTTCTCTCTGTATGTGCATTCACGTGTAACATTGAAGGAGGTGGACGTGTGTTTCAATATGTAAATAAATACCATCGTTGTCTATTAAGAAGCTAAAAGTTGATGGAACACATTTTTTTTGTTGGGATGCTGTGTTTTAACAAGGAAAGACTGATGTGCTTATGGATGAAGATGACTTGTACTTGTGATTGTGCTTGTAAACAGTAAAGAGGAGTGCGTGTGTAATTGAGGGCGGTGGTTATTGGTTTTATTCAAAAACAATATTTTTTGCCAAATTACAATAGACTGACATGTGTCCATTCAAATGCAAACCACCAGAATTTAAACTGCATTGATAAACGAGGCCCCTCCGTTAGTCCTCACCTTACCGTGGTGGAGGGGTTTGCGCGCCCCAATGATCCTGGAGCCATGTTGTCTGGGTCTTCATGCCCCTGGTCGGGTCACCCATGGCAAACGGATCCTAGGTGAGGGGCCAGACAAAGCACAGCTCTCACAAGCCCCTTATGAAGAAAAACATAATTGGATTTCGTTTTTCCTCCCCCGGGCGCGGGTTACCGGGGCCTCCCTCTGGAGCCAGGCCTGGAGGTGGGGCTCGAAGGCGAGCGTCTGGTGGCCAGGCCTTCACCCATGGGGCCCGGCCGGGCACAGCCCGAAAAGGAAACATGGTTCCCCCTTCCCATGGGCTCACCACCTGTGGGAGGGGCCAAAGGGGTCGGGTGCAGTGTAAGCTGGGCGGCGGCCAAATGCAGGGACCTTGGCGGACCGATCCCTGGCTGCAGAAGCTGGCTCTTGGGACATGGAATGTGACCTCTCTGGCTGAAAAGGAGCCCGAGCTGGTGTGCGAGGCAGAAAAGTTCCGACAAGACATAGTCGGACTTGCCTCCACACCCATTTGGGTTCCGGTACAAGCTGGCCCTGGACTCTCTTCCACTCTGGAGTTGCTCACGGTGAGAGGCGTTGAGCAGGTGTTGGTATACTTATTGCCCTCCAGCTGGGCGCCTGAACATTGGAGTTCACCCCAGTCAACGAGAGACAACCCTAACCTTAACGCCTTCGGGTGGGGAGATGGGTCCTGACTGTTGTTTGTGTCTATGCACCAAACGGCAGCTCAGAGTACCCACCCTTTTTGGAGTCCTTGGAAGAAGTGCTGGAGAGCGCTCCGTCTCGGGACTCTATCGTTTTACTGGGTGACTTCAATGCTCACGTGGGTAATGACAGTGAGACCTGGAAGAGCGTGATTGGGAGGAACGGCCCCCCCGAACTGAACCCGAGCAGTGTTCTATTATTGGACATCTGTTCTTGACCCAGATTGTCTGCAACAGGACACCCTAGGCCACAGTTCAATGATCGACTTTGTAGTCATGTCATCGGATTTGCGGCCGCATATTTTGGACAGGGGCGGAGCTGTCAACTGATCATCACCTGGTGGTGGGTTGGCTCCGACGGTGGGGGAAGATGCCGGTCCGACCTGGCAGACCCAAACGTATTGCTCCGGCAGAGCTTTTCCCACGTTCCGGAGGAGGCGGGGGATATTAAGTCCGAGTGGACCATGTTCCGTGCCTCCATTGTTGAGGCAGCCGACCGGAGCTGTGGCCGTAAGGTGGTTGGTGCCTGTCGTGGCGGAAATCCCCGAACCCACTGGTGGACACCGGCGTTAAGGCATGCCGTCAAGCTGAAGAAGGAGTCCTATCGGGCCATTTTGGCCTGCGGGACTCCGGAGGCAGCTGGCAGGTACCGGATGGCCAAGAGGTACGCGGCTTCGGCGGTAGCTGAGGCAAAAACTCGGGCGTGGGAGGAGTTTGGCGAGGCCATGGAGAACGACTTCCGGACAGCTTCGAGGAAATTCTGGTACACCATCCGGCGTCTCAGGAGGGGGAAGCAGTGCACCGTCAACACTGTTTATAGTGGAGATGGCGTGCTGCTGACCTCGACTCGGGACGTCGTGAGTCGGTGGGGAGAGTACTTCGAAGACCTCCTCAATTCCACGACACGCCTTCCATTGTGGAAGCAGGGCCTGGAGACTCTGAGGTGGACTCTCCAATCTCTGGGGTCGAACTCACTGAGGTAATTTGATGCAAGGCGCCGGGGGTAGATGAGATCTGCCCAGAGTTTTTAAAGGCTCTGGATGTTGTGGGACTGTCATGGCTGACACACCTCTACAGCACTGCATGGACATCGGGGACGGTGCCTCTGGATTGGCAGACTGGGGTGGTGGTTCCCCTCTTTAAGAAGGGGGACCGGAGGGTGAGTTCCAACCATAGGGGAATCACATTCCTCAGCCTCCCTGGTAAGGTCTATTCAGGGGTGCTGGAGAGGATGGTCCGTCGGGAGGTCGAACCTGTCACTGGCCAAGCAAGATACCTGGGCCAAGTTTGAGAACCAGTTAGTGTGCTCGAACCTCATAGCTGGTGTAAGTGCTGGTCTTGGAAAGCAGGATCGAGTCCTGATTTTGATTCTCCTTTATGTACAAGTTTGAATGTTGTCAGGGTTTTCCAAACTATCATGATCGTTATTTATTATTTTGGAATGTATGTAACCAGTAATAAATAACCTAGCTTGTCCCATCCTACACAATGTCGTAAAACATCCCCTGCTATGTTTTGACTAGAGGTCAAGGGCTTTCTCTCCATCCAGTCCACTCACATCCCCACCCTGTTTCTCTTAATAAAAATGCTCTTGCGGGAGGCGAGAGTCAGACGTCATTCGATCATTGCTGTACGCACAGTGACGAATGGACTCTCCGCCTGCAGGTGCCCAGAAAATGACTTAATTGTCTCCCATGCGGTTCTTGCAAAATAAGTTAGAGTGAGCACCACTCTAACATTCTGCTGCCGAAACTCGGGACCCTCATACCCGCCATCTGGCTGACGGAAGAGGACGTGCTGCATTGTCGACAAGCCAGGGTCCATTAGGAGGACCTAGAAAAGAAAGTCCTGGGAAGAGAATTTTTTGCTGGGCCAGCATCTTAAATCTGCCTTCGTCTGACAGAGGTGGATTGACGGGACCCGGCAGTGCAACGAACCAGGTGACAAGTAAGTTAAAACCCTAAAGTTGTGTGATTGTGTTGTTGTGAAACGCGTAAAAAGTTAAAGGTGCACGAGATATACGGCTTTGGTTTGTCCGAGCTATGAGATACGGCTTTGGTTTGTCCGAGCTATGAGATACGGCTTTGGTTTGTCCGAGTTATGAGATACAGCTTTGGTTTGTCCGAGCTATGAGATACGGCTTTGGTTTGTCCGAGTTATGAGATACGGCTTTGGTTTGTCCGAGCTATGAGGTACGGCTTTGTTTTTTCCGGGCTATGAAACAGCTGGGATTCTAGTCCCAGTGGAAGGAATGGGCTAAGAAAAAAACAGTTTATTTTTCCTAATTGAAGAAGGGCGTAGATTCTTTTTTTTCCGTTTTTCCAAGCTGTTTGGGAGGGTTTTACACCCATCCTGGATAGGCCTAAGAATAAAAAGCGCTAGAGTTTGTGTGAATGAGAAAGTGTGACTGGTAGAATAAATTGACTAGATAGCAGTTCTAGCATTGATCAACGGCAATAATACAGGCTAGTTATTGTTGAAAGGTCAATTTAAACCTGCATTGAGGATCCTCAAAGAAAAAAAGATTGAAAAAAAACTGGAAAAACTAAAATTAAGATGGGAAAAAGGAACGATAAATCTCTAGCTCTTGAAGGAGATGAGAAGTCCATGGCGAGTAGATTTCTTAATTGTATGCAATACATGCCGAAGTGGAAGAAAAAGTATGAAGTATAAGGAAAGTTGAAATGTAACAAAAGATAGAAAGTTGAAAAGTGATGAGGTTGCGACTATGTTTGTCAGGCTGGAAGACAATGAGGCCACAGTGCGCAGGCGCACTGTCCCGGTTGCAGCGCAAGCAGAGGAGCAAGGGAGGCATTCCGCTCGTGCGCAAAACTTGTATACAACAACTATGCAGTGGGCCAGACATGCTAAAAAAGTGATCCAAAAAGGCAAAAGTTCTGATGTATTTCATCTAGATGATGATGGTAATGATCTAGATGAAGATACAACGGTCTTCTTCCAAAGTTCCCAAAGGGGGAGAGGAAGAGTTAGAGACCAACAAGGCCGCAGGCCGCCATTCAATTCAAACTCCACATCAAATTTGGACTGTTGGAATTGTGGGGAACGGGGACACTTGGCAAGAGTGTGTCGTCGTTAAAAACAAAACCAATCAAAGGGCGGAGGAAGAGGCAGAGGAAAAGTAACATTTTAAGTTAAAGTTAAAGTTAAAGTCCCAATGATCGTCACTCACACATCTGGGTGTGGTGAAATTTGTCCTCTGCATTTAACCCATCCCCATGTGATTTTGATCCATCCCCTGGGGGAGAGGGGAGCAGTGAGCAGCAGCGGTACCGCGCTCGGGAATCATTTGGTGATCTAACCCCCCAATTCCAACCCTTAATCCTGAGTGCCAAGCAGGGAGGCAATGGGTCCCATTTTTATAGTCTTTGGTATGGTTTTCAGCATGACAAGCTTCCTCCACTTTGACTCCTCATGCTAATACAGAGAAAGAAAGAATAGATGCCAATATGACAATGCTGTTTGTATGCCCAATGGCAAATGACCAGAAATCAAATTGTGTGTGTACACTAAAGTTAAAATTTGCAAATCATGTGGTAAATAAATGGAACTTGCTTCTAGAAGATAAATGAAAGATTTAGAATGTACTGTCCTCGTGTGCGTGGGAGGGACCAGCTCATGATCGACCACAGGAAATGGCCAGCCTGTGACGAATCATTGGTGCTGGGACCTACCTTACGCGCGTGAGAGCTGTGCATGTGTGTTAAAATGATGAAAATTGGCTAAACTTTTAGTGTAAAGAAATTTGCTAGACTGTGGTCTATCCAATTTGCACCGCAGAACAGAAACGATTTGGAAAGATAAAAATGAGAGGAAAAGAGAGAAATCTGTTTGCGAGCAGAAATTGATCCCCACTAGTGCATGTTAAGTGTTGAGCCCTCATGAGAAATTTGAAAAGAAGAAAAAAAAAATGACAAAACATACTTTCAGGAATTGGAAGAAGCAAAATTGTGAATTTAAGACATTGCAATGCTACAATTAATAGGAATAATTGATTGATGGTTTTCAATATGCGAGCTAAATCTGAGAGATTGAGTTCTTCAAATTTGAAAAACAAAGAAAAAATTAGGATTAATTTGCCAGTAGTTTTTATGAGTTGAGGTTTTTTTTTCGGGTTGGTGGATTGTCCTATCAGGAAGCCTGAGTTGAAAATGGTATATTAATGTTGTGTGGTGAGCTTGGTTAAACTGGGTCCAATGTGATGGAAAGACTCCTTTTTGGAGACTGTGTGTGAGATGCAAATGAGCATTGATGAATGATTCCCTGAATGAAAGGAAAATACAGGTTGAATGGTTGAAGTTGTTGGCGACTACTATGGAAAATTAGTAGAGCGACTTTGATGAAAGAGTGATTTTGAGTACCGTATTTTCCGGCCTATAAGGCGCACCGGACTATAAGGCGCACCTTCAATGAATGGTCCATTTTAAAACTTTATCCTTATATAAGGCGCACCGGACTATAAGGCGCACCATTAATGCATCATGTCAGATTTTTAATCCAAATCAAATCATTCTCCATTTTATCTTTTTTATTTCAACTTCAGACAGAACAAATTACTTTATAATCATAAAATAATGATCCATAGTCTTTTTGAGTCATGATTCATAGTCTTCAGCGGGCCACTTATGATTGATTTCATGACACAATGCTTTGGGCCAGTTTAAATTTAGGAATTTGGTCCATATATAAGGCGCACCGGACTATAAGGCGCACTGTTGGTTTTTTAGAAAATTTTAGGTTTTTAGGTGCGCCTTATAGGGCGGAAAACACGGTAAGTTAAATGCTAAAAAGAGAAACGTAGCTTTTGGATTGATAATTAACGAGAGAGAGAGGTGTCATACTGTGGTAAATTTTTATTCTGGTATCATGCAATGTATATCTCACTAGTAAGCCTAAGTGTGACTGGGTCATGTTTCGGGTCAGGTTCGTGCGGGATTGTTTGGGCCTTGGTCCATGATCTCATTGGCATGAGACACATTTGGTTTCCATTAACAACTGACGAGATATGCACCCGAGTGAGGAAAGGGGGGCTAACTCATAAATAATGAGGAGATATTGGGAATAATCTGTTGGTCCTTTCTTTAAGACCCTTTAAATGGTTTCCTGGTGTAGATAGGTTAGCAACACGAGAGATTTAGATGTTCAAAAGAAAGACAGTTAAAAGAAAACAACATTATTGATTTGGACAATTGCAGGCTAACAGGAGCATGAAAAAGAAGAGCTAAGAAGCAGGATCCAATTTGATCAGGGAGATTGGAAATTCACAGCACCATATTCTAAGTCACATTTTTGAACAATCATGACACAAGTAATAACGTTTGAGAGATCAAGACATAGATCAGGGCTAGATGTGGAACGCAGACCTCGTTGAGTTAATTTTGAATAATGGTACTGAAAACATGGCGGCTCGGTGGCGCACTGGGTAGCACGTCCGCCTCGCAGTTAGGAGGGTGCGGGTTCGATTCCACCTCCGGCCCTCACTGTGTGGGGTTTGCATGTTCTCCGGAGTGCCCAGAGAAAACCCACGCGGGCCCGGGGACCGGGGACCGGGGACAGAAAACCCACGCGGGCCCGGGGACCGCGTGGGTTTTCTCCGGGCACTCCGGTTTCCTCCCACAACCCAAAAACATGCTTGGTAGGTCGATTGAGCACTCCAAATTGTCCCTAGGTGTGAGTGCGAGTGCGTATGGTTGTTTGTCTCTGTGTGCCCTGCGATTGGCTGGCAACCGGTTCAGGGTGTCCCCCGCCTACTGCCCGATGACGGCTGGGATAGGCTCCAGCACGCCCGCGACCTCCGTGGGGACTAAGCGGTACAGAAAATGGATGGATGGATGGTACTGAAAACACAATGTGCTGTGCCATTAAATTGGAACTATAGACGAAACGTAGCTCGGAAATAGGATGAGTTGCAGGATTTACAATATAAAGACGAGATCGCTGTTACTAGGAGAATTTGAAGTTTGGTAAACAAACGTTACTAGCGAATTGATGGCAGCAGCAATTGCGACACATGGGCCTTGCCATGTGTCGACAGGAGGGATGAAGTCCATCATACATCAACAATTCACTACCTTTGGTTTAGATGCTTACTTAAAACAAAATTGTAAAGCATGTCCTGTTTGTGTGAAACATAATCCACAAGGAAATATGAGACCTAAGAGAGGCTAATTTCCAAAACCATCTTGCCCATTTCAAATGCACATGGATTTTATTGAGCTCACACAAAGTGGACCTCACAAATACTGCTTAGTGATGATTGGTGCATTTTCCAAATGGGTGGAAATAGTTCCATCTAAACGAGCAGATGCCTTAACAGTGGCAAAAGCCATCTGCAAAGCCATCGTATGATTATATAAGTACGCTCAAACTGAAAGATGTGTCAAATGCAAATTCACTGCCGCCTGATCTTTCCTCCTCACAGGTCGACAACCCCATTAAAAGAAAGAACTGGGTCAGCCCACGGTGGGAGGGACCATTCCAAGTCTTGCTGACTACCCCCACCACAGTGAAGATCGCTGAACGGCCCAGCTGGATTCACCTCAGCCACTGCAAGTTGCAGAGTGTGCTGGACCCCTAATTCGGAGTGGTGGGGAAGGCTGACTTCAAAGTGGTCCTATCGTTTAGGGTGGGTGGTCTCAATGTTGGTGAGGAAAACAACGATCCCCACTCCGCTAGGCGAGGGGATGTCCCGGTGTCTGTGCCATCCTAGTAGCAACAGGGCTCCATATGGCAGATGGATCCTCTGCTGCGTTGTGGTTGGAGCGTGCTATGGTCTATGGACTCATTTGAACAGACCAAGTGACAATGTTGACCGTGGAAAACGACGGTCCCACGATGAGAACTTTGAGGACTGGTCATGGGACCCCAAAAACCCATACGAAACCAACACGTGGTACCGGTACGTCAAGTTCACTGTGAGAGCCCAGACACAGGAGGGGTGTTATGTTTGTTCAAAACTCCCCCCTTCCTCCACGCAAGTTCATTTGGAGGCCAGAGCAATGAATGAGGCAGATCGTGGCCAGAGTGCCTAGACTTAGTGAAGCGCTATATGATAATTACTCCCACTTCAGAAGGGTTAACACCTTTTGAAATCATCCATGGGAGACCATATAGACTACTTGTGTTCCCTGCAGATGTGCAAAAAGCAGATGAAGAACAGTCCTTGGCAGACTATATGATAAGGACTCTCAAACTGAAAAATGTGTCAAATGCAAATTTACTGCCGCCTGATCTTTCCTCCTCACAGGTCAACAACCCCATCAATCCAGGAGACTGGGTCTACATCAAGGTTGTTAAAAGAAAGAACTGGGTCAGCCCATGGTGGGAGGGACCATTCCAAGTTTTGCTGACTACCCCCACCGTAGTGAAGGTCGCTGAACGGCCCAGCTGGATTCACCTCAGCCACTCCAAGTTGCAGAGAGTGCTGGACCCCTAATTCGGAGTGGTGGGGAAGGCTGACTTCAAAGGGGTCCCATCGTTTAGGCTGGGACGTCTCAATGTTGGTGAAGAAAACAACCATCCCCACTCCGCTAGGCGAGGGGATGTCCCGGTGTCTCTGCCATCCTAGTAGCAACGGGGTTCCACATGCGAGGTGGATCCTCTGCTGCGTTGTGGTTGGAGCGTGCTAGTGTCTATGGAACCATCTGAACAGACAGTTTTGACCGTGGAAAACAATCGTCACACAATGAGAACTTTGAGGACTCGTCATGAGATCCCGGAAACCCATACAAAACCAACACTTGGTACCGGTATGTAAAGGTCACTGTGAGAGCACACACACAGGAGGGATGTTATGTGTGTGTTCGAAAACGCCTCTTACTCCACACAAGTTCATTTGGAGGCCAGAGCAATGAATGTCACTGAAACGAAATGTATGGCATCCATGGGAGGAGTTGGATAACAACACCGTGCTGTCACAGACAGTGACGCTACCCCTACCGCCCTGGACTCGCAGAAATGAATCTGTGATTGAACTCTTTTGGATTGATCCCAATGTAACTGTTGGAGGACGACAGATGCCACAAGTGGCCTAAACAAAAAGGCTACCTGGAATGGACTACACGTGTTTCATCCAAGAAAACAAGACCCACGAATGCATTAACGACAACTGCTCTCCAGGAGGAAACTGGATGGGAGCTTTGGACATCACCGCTGTGTGCCAGGATGGGAGAGCCATTTCAAGGCGTAAGGGCTCTCCTACCAACATGGCTGCACCATCGAACGGAACATACTTCATACAGAATGGCTGGTGGCTTTGTGGTCACAAGGTTTACCCGATGCTGCCAGCCAACTGGACAGGAGTGTGTGCACCAGTGTGGGTGACAGACCACACCTACAGGATACGACATCGTCAGCTGGCGACAGCACACAACTCTTCTGGACGTCAACGCAGGGTGGTTGCAACCTTTGACCCTCATGGCCCTGTCTGGGGTGCGAATGTTCCAGACGACCATAAAGTATGGTCCGTTGGAGACAAAGTTGTTCATGCGCTTTTTCCCTGGGTCAGAGTTGGAAAACATTCACTCTTCATCGAGACACTGAACTATTGTTTTCAATCCTTTCCGAATCTCTCACTACAAGTCAACGATGGACAAAATAGAGAGATTCAGGCTATTAGGCTGATGGTCTTGCAAAACAGGATGGTTCTGGACTTGTTAACGGCAGCACAAGGCGGTGTGTGCCACATCATTGGGACTTCCTGTTGCACATACATTCCGGGAAAAAATGACCACACATCTACGACGCCATGGCTTCACTGAAGAACTTACAGCAGGTCATGTCGAATGACAAAGTTCCACAACAGTGGGGTTTCTTTTCATGGCTATTCTCTCGCAACTGGTAGCAACTGCTGTTGAAAATTGTGTCTCCTGTGCTGGTTGTGCTGGTGTTGTTGTGCTTGTTTACGACCTGTGTTATCCCATGTTTGAAGTCTGCTGTGACGAGGGTTGTCTCTTCTACCGTAGCGCAAGTACATATACAACTTCTTGGTCGTGATGGATGTGATAACCATAATGAAACGCAGATTTCGTAGGTGCTGTTATACTGTGCGTGTTTTACAGAAACTTGATGATTTGACCATCGAAAATGCTTCGCAAGAGATGGATACAATGATGTACTGTTTCTGTGTTTTTCTTTTTCTTTTTTATTGGTAGCTTTCTGGTCGCCTAAGGCAGAGGGACCGTGTGAGACTTTTCCTACATATTAACATCGGCCACCAGGTTTTTAGATCACACAATAAGTTTGAACTGGAGTATTGAGGAAAATCCTCGTCTTCACTTGAGATTGTTGCTATCATTGTTTGTTGTTTTTGTCATGTTTCACCCTACACTAGGGGTGTCCAAAGTTTTTGCAAGGAGGGCCATATTTAGTAACATGAAGGGGCCCGACGGCCAATATTTTTTGTCGCTTCACTTCCGGGGGTCGGCGGCGCTAGTGGGACGGCAAACGCTGTGCGTTCCCTTCTCTTCCTTGGGGGTTGCTAGTGAGACGTCCAACGCTGCGCGTTCCCTTCTCTTCCGGGGGGTGGGGGGGCTGCTAATCGGACGTCAAGCGCAGCGCGTTCGCTTCTCTCCCGGGGGGGCGGGGGGCTGGGGTCTAGTGGGACGTCAAATCGAACGTTCGCTTCTCTTCCGGGGGGTGGGGGTGGGGGGCTAATCAGACGTCAAGCGCTTTGTGTGGCGGGCTCCATCTACTGTGGAAACTGAGAAGTGCTCAGGCTGTTGTGCGGGCCACATTCAATTATGTTTTCAGAATTTGCTGCGGGCCAATAAAAACTGGACCGCGGGCCGCGGTTTGCCCGCGGGCCATAGTTTGGACACCCCTACCCTACACGTTCCCCAACCTGTCCGCTTCGTCTCTGTTTTTTATTGATCTTTTTTATTAGTGTTTTTATTATTTTTACTATTCTTCTTTATATTTTCTTGCTTGTGTTTGTGGATTGGGTTGACATAATCACGTGATAAAACACAAGGGATATGTCAGGGTTTTCCAAACTAAGATAAGATAAGATAAGATAATCCTTTATTATTCCCTCAATGGGGAAACTCCTATGTTAGCAGCAGTACACTTAACATATACACACACACACACATGCGGGGAAGGGGGTAAAAGATTTTAAAGAAGTAGAAGGTATATATAATTGTTGTCTCTGTGTGCCCTGCGATTGGCTGGCAACCGGTTCAGGGTGTCCCCCGCCTACTGCCCGATGACGGCTGGGATAGGCTCCAGCACGCCCGCGACCCCAGTGGGGACTAAGCGGTACAGAAAATGGATGGATGGATGGATGGACAGTGTATACAAAATACACAATACACAATATGCAGTGGAGATAAAAAAAATATTAGGTAAAAAAAATAGTGCAAAAAACAGTGCAAAGAAAGCAGGTAGAAGAGTGTGAGGTAGACAGATATTGCACATAGTGTGATTGCACATATGGTATTGCACGTTATTGCATGTTATTTTGTCCGTTAGCTACGGTGATCGGCCTGGTTGTGCAGTCTGATGGCAGCAGGGAGGAAGGACCTGCGATATCTTGATCGTATGATTATGTTGGAATGTATGTAACCAGTAATAAATAACCTAGCTTGTCCCATCCTACGCAATGTCGTAAAACATCCCCTGCTATATTTTGACTAGAGGTCAAGGGCTTTCTCTCCATCCAGTCCACTCTCACCCCCACCCTGTTTCTCTTCATAAAAATGCTCTCAGACGTCATTCGATCAAAGTCAAAGTCAAAGTCAGCTTTATTGTCAATCTCTCCACATGTCACAACACACAAAGAGACCGAAATTACGTTTTCTCTATCCCACGGTGACGAGACATATAACACGATAGACATACAAGTACGCGACACAATATAAAAACAAGAAGGCAAAAATTCAACAATAAATAGTAAGAGTGATGAATAAATAATAAATAAACAGATAACACAATAAATAAGAGGAGCAAAACGGAGCCAGCAAGCATAGCGCAAAAGTAAAAATATCATAAACAAGAAGGCACAAACAATAAATAATAAGAGTAATAATAAATAATAAATAAACAGATAACACAACAAATAAGAGCCAGTGTGCATACAGACAGTACAGACAGTAAAAGTACAGGACGCTACGCAGAACGGGGGAGCGAGTTCAGGATCCTAACAGCCTGGAGTATGAAGCTGTTTGAGAGTCTGGTGGTGCGGGAGCGCAGGCTTCTGTACCTCCTCCCAGAGGGCAGAAGCTCGAACAAAGAGTGAGCGGGGTGACTCACATCACTCACAATCGTGGTCACCTTGCGGGTGAGATGGGAGGTGTAAATGTCCTTCAGGGAGGGGAGCGAAGCACCAGCAATCTTACCAGCCGTGTTCACTATGCGCTGCAGGGCCTTGAAGTTGTAGTCAGTGCAGCCGCCACCCCAAACAGCAATACAGCTGGAGAGGACGCTCTCAATGGTGCCGCGGTAAAATGCAGTCATGACGGCCGGAGGAGCGCTCGCTCGCCTGAGTTTCCGCAGGAAGTACAGGCGGCGCTGGGCTTTTTTTGCCAGTGATGCGGTGTTGGTGGACCAGGAGAGATCCTCACTGATGTGCACCCCCAGGAACATGGCGCTGCTCACTCTCTCCACCACAGCACCGTCGATGGTCAGTGGCAGGTGTTGGGTGTGACCCTTCCGGAAGTCCACAACAATCTCCTTGGTCTTGTCGATGTTCAGCAGGAGGTTGTTGTCCCTGCACCACGTGGTCAGAAGGTCAACCTCCAGCCTGTATTGAGTCTCGTCTCCCTTTGTGATGAGACCCACCAGAGTCGTGTCGTCAGCAAACTTCACTAAACGGTTGTCGCTGTAGGTTGCAGTGCAGTCATGCGTCAGGAGGGTGAAGAGCAGCGGACTGAGCACGCAGCCTTGGGGGGCCCCCGTGCTCAGCGTGATGCTGGCGGAGATTTTGTCGCCAACACGTACTACCTGTGGCCTCTGACAGAGGAAGTCCAGTAGCCAGTTGCAGAGGTACTGAGGCCCAGCGCGTCAAGTTTGCTGATGAGGCGTTGTGGCACAATGGTGTTGAAGGCAGAACTGAAGTCCACAAACAGCAACCTCACATACGAGTCCCTTCTCTCCAGGTGGGTGAGGGCCGAGTGGAGGGCAGAGCAGATGGCATCCTCAGGGGACCGTTTGGCTCGGTACGCAAACTGGAAGGAGTCAATGTTGGGGGGGAGAACGGATCGGATGTGCTCCATGACAAGCCGCTCAAAGCACTTCATGATGATGGGCGTAAGTGCCACGGGGCGATAGTCATTGAAGCAGGACGGAGCGGGTTTCTTCGGCACAGGTACGATGGTGGCAGCTTTGAAACACGACGGGACGATGGCCTGCTGCAGGGAAGTGTTAAAGATGTCTGTGAAGACATCCGTCAGTTCACCAGTCCTTCAGTCCTTCAGCGCTCGACCCGGGATGTTGTCAGGGCCCGCCGCCTTACGGATGTTGATAGCGGAAAGCGCCCTCCTCACGCTGTCGGCGGAGAGGCACAGGGGCAGCTCGTGTGAAGGGGGAGTGGCCTTCAGCGGCCAAGTGCTGTTCTGAGCGTCGAAGCGAGCAAAGAAGCGGTTGAGGTCATTGAGCAGACGGACGTCGCCTTCACAGCTCTGCGGCGCGGGCTTGTAATCCGTGATGGTCTGAATGCCCTGCCAAAGGCTCCGTGCGTCCCTGCTGTCCTTGAAGTGGGCGGTAATTTTGCACGAGAACGCCCTCTTTGCTTCTTTGATGCCCCGGGACAGGTCGGCCCTCGCAGTCCTCAAGCCAGCCTCATCCCCCGCTCTAAAGGCTTTGTCCCTGGCCCTCAGCAGCCTGAAGACAGCCCCTGTCAGCCATGGCTTCCGGTTAGCCCGAGCGACGATGGATTTTGAGAGAGTCACAACATCAATGCACTTCCTGATGTAGGAGGAAACAGAGTCAGTATACTCCTCAATGTCTGTCCGATCGTCGCAAGTGGCAGCCCTCCTAAACATGTCCCAGTCAGTAGAGCCAAAGCAGTCACGCAGTGCATCAGAGGCACCCTCAGGCCACACCCGTACCTGCTTGCGAACCGGCCTGGACGCTCTCACCATTTGTCTGTATGCGGGCAAAAGCATAACAGTGATATGGTCAGAAGGTCCAAGATGGGGGAGGGGGGCGGCTTTGAAAGCTCCTTTGTGTGAAGAGTAGACCCGGTCCAGGAAGCTGTCGCCACGCGTAGGAAAATTAACATGC
>NC_083746.1:15272500-15275000 GCF_033458585.1 Syngnathus typhle | reverse complement strand
TGGGTAACAACCGCGTCTTGCACTCCTTGAAGACCTGGGGAACGACTCCACGCACCATCCATGTCGTAAACAGCCTCGCCAGTTGCGTACCGTCCGGGTCCCAGCCAAGAAGAGCCTGCTTCTTGATCCCGTCTGGGCCCGGTGCAGAGCAATTCCTCATCTTAGCCAAGTTAGATACAACTTCCGGCCCCAGGATCGGGTGGTAGAATGGTTCGTTGTTCGCGGTCAGTCCCACCTCGAAGCCCTCTAGTCCATAAAACGGCTTGACCGTTTCCCACTTATCCCTGAAGTGCCTATCCACCAACTCCAGCGGCAAATCACACCTAAGGGGCGTCAGATCATCTAAGATCCGCCGTGCCAGCCCCTTTCTCGCCTCAGAATAGCCGCGCTGCTGGTGGTAGAACACTCTCCTACGTTGGACGAGCCGCCTCGCCCAACCCGTCTTCCATTGGTCTCGAGGTCTGGACCTCGCGGACTTTGTCGGCCACACTACCCTACCCCCCAGGGCTTTCATGAGATCCAAAGCAGAGGACTCGATCAGGCTAGGCTCCCGACCTGCTTTCTTGACTAAGGCAGCGGTGGCCCGATGCTCCTCATCCCCCGCCAGCAGCTCTTCCAGAACTCTATCCTCCACCAGATCTGGAAGCGACGGGGGACAGGTCCATTTCTGGGGCGTCGCCCTGGCAGCCAGGGCTCGCCAACGCACACCAGACGCACCGCCTGCCGCACGACCGCGCAGGGACCCCCACTTCCACCTCACCTGCTCTCCGGACTTGCCGGTACCCAACATCCGTGCCACCATCACGTTCTTATGCCTATGGTTCTTGTATTTCTCCATAAGCCCCACCATCCGAGCCTCCTCCTCCACGCTCCACCTCCTTTCCCTCTTAGGACCCTTACTAGCCTGGCTCCGCTCTTTACGAGCCGTGAACCACTCCGCTGCATGGGCCTGCCGCTTATGCTGAGACGCTCCAACAGCCGTCCGAAAACGGCGCCCACAGTGATCGCAAGCGATTCCCTGTTCGACATCTACCATGCGCACGCCTCGACACTTCGAGACATGGCACCGAATTGCATGACTGTTCTCCCCCCGTCTTTCGCACTTACGACAGCCGTACACGATGGAGACACCCGCATGCCGGGAAGCGCAATGCAACCCAAACCTGCGCATACCAACCACACGCGCCCCACACAGTAGGCAGTCCATGGACTCTCGAGGCAGATGCACCAAGACCTGGTCCGGAGGCCTCGGATCCTTCTTACGCCGCTTTCTAGACGGGCCCTCTCCCGCCTCTTCCTCCACACCATCACGGAGAGCAGGCTGCAATGCTAACACGACCCCCGCCACCCCAACTCTCATACCAGCGGCGACGGAGGCCATTGATTCAGACACCACTGAGGAGTTCTCAAGAGCTTCGCCAGCCAGGGTCCACCCGCTCCCTCGGCCCGACTGACTGTGGCTCTGATCCTGCGCCTCTGTCTGTACGGACTTCCTAACCAAGGAGTTTTCGCAACCATGGCCCGTAGAAGTGACTACAAGCCGTTTGGGGACCCCAAGCAATGCCTCCGGTGGTTGGTCCCCATGGCCCCCGGAGAGGTTGATTCGTTGTCCGCACACGTGCCCAACCTCAAGCACGTCACGGGGAGGTCGCTCGAGCAGCAACAGCCCCTCTCCGAGCTGCGCCTCAGCCAATTTTGATCCCCCAGGTCGGCTATCCTGGGTCGTTGTCCGTAAGCTAACAGACATGCTTACGGCCTCACTACCGTGAGAGCACACGGGAGAACAAAGTTCCCCGATACTATAGAGCTATACATCGAGATCCACTCCGAGCAGCCGTCCGCTAGGCCACGCAGCCTAGCAACCAATTCGTAAGCCACCGCAGTCCAACCCACTAAGGAGAGGCCTGCCACATAGTGTCAGACTCACCCCCCGTAAAGCTGGCCAACAGACAACTCGCAACCCAACTGCCCGGAGTTACAAAAGCCCAGAGAGCTATGGAGCTCATCAACGGGGAGGAAAGCAGCCTGCAACAAACTGGCCACTACCCCCCACACACCACATATTCGCCCCAAGAGGATTTGAGAAACGCATTCGGCAAAGGTCCAAGCGAGCACATAGGCATCCACGTGACACCCACCCACTCGGCCTGGCCTCAGTTCCATACCACTAGGCGCCGCCCACACCAGTGCGCAGATTCGGGTCATCTCGGTCTCGCTACCATACGGTCACACCCTGCGTACCAACAGAGCGCTTGAGCGAACGCTAAGTCAGCCTACAGAGGTGTTAGAGTGCGACTCACAGGGGGAGGAACCGTCCGCCCAACGTCGACCTAGGTCGAGGCCGGCAGGGGCCCTCTCCAAGGCGAGTCTATATTGCCAGTCGGTCAGTTTGGGAAAGTTGGGGGGGTACCCGGTGGCCGTCGGGAACAGACAGGGACCGGTCGGGAGGGAGGGGGGTAAGTCTGGCCGCTGGGAACAAGCGCCCATCCTGGGGATTTTA
>NC_083746.1:15255000-15265000 GCF_033458585.1 Syngnathus typhle | reverse complement strand
GCTTGGCCAGCGGGGGCCGAGGATGAACCGTGCGGGCACGGCGGTGGTCCGGGGGAAAGGCGTCGGCCTTCCAGGCCCGAGCTGGGGGAACGTGCGATGACCCAGGCGGGAAGCTGCGCCCCGTCCGAGTCAGACTCGGTCGTTGCGGCCCGCTGAGGCTCGCTTCGTTTCCGTAAAGCGGGGGTCGGGGGCGCGGCGCTGTGCCGGCGACTTGCCCGCGCGAGGCACGCGCGCCGAGGCCAGAGCGGGAAGCTGCGCCCCGTCCGAGTCAGACTCGGTCGTTGCGGCCCGCCGGTCTCGCGCTACGGCCAGGATGCGGAGTTTGATCGACACTGGTGGGAGCCGGGGGGTTGAAGGGGTTCCGGCCGCCCCGCCGTTCTCAGCGCCGCTGTCACCCAGACGGGAAGCTGCGCCCCGTCCGAGTCAGACTCGGTCGGTGCGGCCCGCTGTGGCCAGCTGGCAACTAGCTACGGAAGGGTACCGGCGCTCCCGACGAACCCGCCGGGGTGGCTGGTGACCAACGCTGCGTTCGGCGCTTATTGCTGCGACCGGGAGGGAAGCTGCGCCCCGTCCGAGTCAGACTCGGTCGTTGCGGCCCCCCCGAGCCCGCACGCCTCTCGCGGAAGGTCATACGCCACCGGCGGCACGAAAGACGCCTCCCGCAACGCGGTAGTCGGGAAAGGCTATTCGGATAGTCGAGCAGAGTTGCGACAACACATCCCGCGGTGCCGTCTGGTTAGGCAAGGGTTTGAGAAACAGCATTCGCGGTAGACCGGCGCGGCCGGCGGACGCCCACGCGGCGTGCCGCAATCGGATCGCGCGCTCGGCCTCCGTTGATTTCCTCTAGGTGGGTGATTCGGGGCGTCTCGGTCTCGCTGCCGTACGGTCGCGCCAAGGCCTGCGGGGGCGGCGCGTAGCGCACGCTCTCGCGGCGGCCGAGGCGCTAGAGTGCGACCCGCAAGTGGGGAGGAACCGTCCACCCAACGCCGGCGCGAGCCGGGGCCGGTGGGGGCCCTACCAAGGCGGGTCATGAGTGCCAGTCGGTCAGTTCGGGAGAAGGGGAGGGTACTCGGAGGCCCGCCGGGAGCAGACGGGGGTCCGGAAGCTGAGGGGGGTGAAGGACGGCGGCCGGGAGCAGACGGCCGTCCCCGGGAGGGGGTGTTCGTTCACGTGCGGACGCCGGGAGCAGGCGGCCGTCACGCAATTCTGCCAACCGTTCCCACCGGCCTGTGTTTAAGGAGGCGGCCGGTCCTCCGTCCTTGGATGGATAAGATTCGCAGATTTTCGCCCGGCCTGTGTTTAAGGAGGCGGCCGGTTCCCTCCTTCCTTCCTTTCTTGGATGTATAACATTCGCAGATTTTCGCCCGGCCTATGTTTAGTGAGGCGGCCGGTCCTCCCCCTCCTTGGATGGATAACATTCGCAGATTTCCGCCCGGCCTATGTTTAGTGAGGCGACCGGTCCTCCCTCCTTGGATGTATAACATTCGCAGATTTTCGCCCGGCCGGTGGTTTAAGGAGGCGGCCGGTCCTCCCTCCTTGGATGTATAACATTCGCAGATTCTCGCCCGGCCTATGTTTAGTGAGGCGACCGGTCCTCCGCGGAGAGCGACCCGCAAGTGGGGAGGAACCGTCCACCCAACGCCGGCGCGAGCCGGGGCCGGTGGGGGCCCTACCAAGGCGGGTCTCATTGCCTGTCGGTCAGTTCGGGAGAAGGTGGGGGTACTCGGAGGCCCGCCGGGAGCAGACGGGGGTCCGGAAGGTGAGGGGGTGAAGGACGGCGGTCGGGAGCAGACGGCCGTCCCCGGGAGGGGGTGTTCGTTCACGTGCGGACGCCGGGAGCAGGCGGCCGTCACGCAATTCTGCCAACCGTTCCCACCGGCCTGTGTTTAAGGAGGCGGCCGGTCCTCCACGAGAAGAATTCTGCCAAACGTTCCACCGACCTGTGTTTAAGGAGGCGGCCGGTCCTCCCCGTCGTTCCGCCGGCTTGTGTTTAAGGAGGCGGCCGGTCCTCCACTATTCCTTCCTTGGATGGAAGGCATGTAGCACTTTGAAATTTTTCGAGCACTGTGACACTTTGAAAATTTTCGAGAGTTTTTGTACTTAGAAAATTTTTCGCTCTTGCACTTCCAGAGTGCTTTGCGGTAGCTCCTAGGTTCGCTGTCCGAGCATGTGAACACTTTTTGGGGGGGAACACATCGCTAGAGACACCAGCCGCCTGGTTCTCGGGGCCAAAACTTGTGTTCCCCACACTCGTTCTGACTATATTTTGCGATTTGGGGGTAAAGGTAATGAGTACAGTGACTAGGGGGACCAACTCATCGTACTCTGGCGCACCAACAGACCAAAGCTGGTACTGCACTTACCCCTGGTACCCCAACGCCTGGTACCTGAAGGGCGAGAGGCTGATTTTTCGCTATTTGCGGCCGACCGAGGGAACCAGACAAATACTTCTCTGGTTCTTCTATATCAAACAAATTTGTTTTAGGTTCATTTACCTGACATCACTCTGATGAAGGCGGAAGATTCCGCCGAAACATGTCAGGTAAATGAACCTAAAACAAATTTGTTTGATATAGAAGAACCAGAGAAGTAATTGAAAAAGAAAAAACAAGATGAACCTGGAACCAGACAAAGCGGACACTTTACGGCGCAAGAGCCGTTGGCACTTAGGCGAGCTCCAGAAGGAGAGGCTGATTTTTCGCCATTTGTGGCCGACCGAGGGAACCAGACAAAGCGGACACATTACGGCGCAAGAGCCGTTGGCACTTAGAAAATATTCGCCAAAGTTGGCACGAGCTCCAGAAGGAGAGGCTGATTTTTCGCCGTTCGTGGCCGACCGAGGGAACCAGACAAAGCGGACACATTACGGCGCAAGAGCCGTTGGCACTTAGAAAATATTCGCCAAAGTTGGCGCGAGCTCCAGAAGGAGAGGCTGATTTTTCGCCGTTCGTGGCCGACCGAGGGAACCAGGCAAAGCGGACACATTACGGCGCAAGAGCCGTTGGCACTTAATCGAGCTCCAGAAGGAGAGGCTGATTTTTCGCTATTCGTGGCCGACCGAGGGAACCAGACAAAGCGGACACATTACGGCGCAAGAGCCGTTGGCACTTGCGCGAGCTCCAGAAGGAGAGGCTGATTTTTCGCCGTTCGTGGCCGACCGAGGGAACCAGGCAAAGCGGACACATTACGGCGCAAGAGCTGTTGGCACTTAATCGAGCTCCAGAAGGAGAGGCTGATTTTTCGCTATTCGTGGCCGACCGAGGGAACCAGACAAAGCGGACACATTACGGCGCAAGAGCCGTTGGCACTTGCGCGAGCTCCAGAAGGAGAGGCTGATTTTTCGCTATTCGTGGCCGACCGAGGGAACCAGACAAAGCGGACACATTACGGCGCAAGAGCCGTTGGCACTTAGGCGAGCTCCAGAAGGAGAGGCTGATTTTTCGCCATTCGTGGCCGACCGAGGGAACCAGACAAAGCGGACACATTACGGCGCAAGAGCCGTTGGCACTTAGAAAATATTCGCCAAAGTTGGCACGAGCTCCAGAAGGAGAGGCTGATTTTTCGCCATTCGTGGCCGACCGAGGGAACCAGGCAAAGCGGACACATTACGGCGCAAGAGCCGTTGGCACTTAGAAAATATTCGCCAAAGTTGGCGCGAGCTCCAGAAGGAGAGGCTGATTTTTCGCCGTTCGTGGCCGACCGAGGGAACCAGACAAAGCGGACACATTACGGCGCAAGAGCCGTTGGCACTTAGAAAATATTCGCCAAAGTTGGCGCGAGCTCCAGAAGGAGAGGCTGATTTTTCGCCGTTCGTGGCCGACCGAGGGAACCAGGCAAAGCGGACACATTACGGCGCAAGAGCCGTTGGCACTTAGGCGAGCTCCAGAAGGAGAGGCTGATTTTTCGCCGTTCGTGGCCGACCGAGGGAACCAGGCAAAGCGGACACATTACGGCGCAAGAGCCGTTGGCACTTAGAAAATATTCGCCAAAGTTGGCGCGAGCTCCAGAAGGAGAGGCTGATTTTTCGCCGTTCGTGGCCGACCGAGGGAACCAGGCAAAGCGGACACATTACGGCGCAAGAGCCGTTGGCACTTAGAAAATATTCGCCAAAGTTGGCGCGAGCTCCAGAAGGAGAGGCTGATTTTTCGCCGTTCGTGGCCGACCGAGGGAACCAGGCAAAGCGGACACATTACGGCGCAAGAGCCGTTGGCACTTAGGCGAGCTCCAGAAGGAGAGGCTGATTTTTCGCCGTTCGTGGCCGACCGAGGGAACCAGGCAAAGCGGACACATTACGGCGCAAGAGCCGTTGGCACTTAGAAAATATTCGCCAAAGTTGGCGCGAGCTCCAGAAGGAGAGGCTGATTTTTCGCCGTTCGTGGCCGACCGAGGGAACCAGGCAAAGCGGACACATTACGGCGCAAGAGCCGTTGGCGCTTAGAAAATATTCGCCAAAGTTGGCGCGAGCTCCAGAAGGAGAGGCTGATTTTTCGCCGTTCGTGGCCGACCGAGGGAACCAGGCAAAGCGGACACATTACGGCGCAAGAGCCGTTGGCACTTAGGCGAGCTCCAGAAGGAGAGGCTGATTTTTCGCCGTTCGTGGCCGACCGAGGGAACCAGACAAAGCGGACACATTACGGCGCAAGAGCCGTTGGCACTTAGAAAATATTCGCCAAAGTTGGCGCGAGCTCCAGAAGGAGAGGCTGATTTTTCGCCGTTCGTGGCCGACCGAGGGAACCAGGCAAAGCGGACACATTACGGCGCAAGAGCCGTTGGCACTTAATCGAGCTCCAGAAGGAGAGGCTGATTTTTCGCTATTCGTGGCCGACCGAGGGAACCAGACAAAGCGGACACATTACGGCGCAAGAGCCGTTGGCACTTGCGCGAGCTCCAGAAGGAGAGGCTGATTTTTCGCCGTTCGCGGCCGACCGAGGGAACCAGGCAAAGCGGACACATTACGGCGCAAGAGCTGTTGGCACTTAATCGAGCTCCAGAAGGAGAGGCTGATTTTTCGCTATTCGTGGCCGACCGAGGGAACCAGACAAAGCGGACACATTACGGCGCAAGAGCCGTTGGCACTTGCGCGAGCTCCAGAAGGAGAGGCTGATTTTTCGCTATTCGCGGCCGACCGAGGGAACCAGACAAAGCGGACACATTACGGCGCAAGAGCCGTTGGCACTTAGAAAATATTCGCCAAAGTTGGCACGAGCTCCAGAAGGAGAGGCTGATTTTTCGCTATTTGTGGCCGACCGAGGGAACCAGACAAAGCGGACACATGACGGCGCAAGAGCCGTTGGCACTTAGGCGAGCTCCAGAAGGAGAGGCTGATTATTCGCTATTTGTGGCCGACCGAGGGAACCAGACAAAGCGGACACTTTACGGCGCAAGAGCCGTTGGCACTTGCGCGAGCTCCAGAAGGAGAGGCTGATTTTTCGCCATTTGTGGCCGACCGAGGGAACCAGACAAAGCGGACACTTTACGGCGCAAGAGCCGTTGGCACTTGCGCGAGCTCCAGAAGGAGAGGCTGATTTTTCGCCATTCGTGGCCGACCGAGGGAACCAGACAAAGCGGACACATTTCGGCGCAAGAGCCGTTGGCACTTAGAAAATATTCGCCAAAGTTGGCGCGAGCTCCAGAAGGAGAGGCTGATTTTTCGCCGTTCGTGGCCGACCGAGGGAACCAGGCAAAGCGGACACATTACGGCGCAAGAGCCGTTGGCACTTAGGCGAGCTCCAGAAGGAGAGGCTGATTATTCGCTATTTGTGGCCGACCGAGGGAACCAGACAAAGCGGACACTTTACGGCGCAAGAGCCGTTGGCACTTGCGCGAGCTCCAGAAGGAGAGGCTGATTTTTCGCCATTTGTGGCCGACCGAGGGAACCAGACAAAGCGGACACATTACGGCGCAAGAGCCGTTGGCACTTAGAAAATATTCGCCAAAGTTGGCACGAGCTCCAGAAGGAGAGGCTGATTTTTCGCTATTCGCGGCCGACCGAGGGAACCAGACAAAGCGGACACATTACGGCGCAAGAGCCGTTGGCACTTAGGCGAGCTCCAGAAGGAGAGGCTGATTTTTCGCTATTCGTGGCCGACCGAGGGAACCAGACAAAGCGGACACATTACGGCGCAAGAGCCGTTGGCACTTATAAAATATTCGCCAAAGTTGGTGCGAGCTCCAGAAGGAGAGGCTGATTTTTCGCTATTCGCGGCCGACCGAGGGAACCAGACAAAGCGGACACATTACGGCGCAAGAGCCGTTGGCACTTAGAAAATATTCGCCAAAGTTGGCGCGAGCTCCAGAAGGAGAGGCTGATTTTTCGCCGTTCGTGGCCGACCGAGGGAACCAGGCAAAGCGGACACATTACGGCGCAAGAGCCGTTGGCACTTAGAAAATATTCGCCAAAGTTGGCACGAGCTCCAGAAGGAGAGGCTGATTTTTCGCCATTCGTGGCCGACCGAGGGAACCAGGCAAAGCGGACACATTACGGCGCAAGAGCCGTTGGCACTTAGAAAATATTCGCCAAAGTTGGCGCGAGCTCCAGAAGGAGAGGCTGATTTTTCGCCGTTCGTGGCCGACCGAGGGAACCAGACAAAGCGGACACATTACGGCGCAAGAGCCGTTGGCACTTAGAAAATATTCGCCAAAGTTGGCGCGAGCTCCAGAAGGAGAGGCTGATTTTTCGCCGTTCGTGGCCGACCGAGGGAACCAGGCAAAGCGGACACATTACGGCGCAAGAGCCGTTGGCACTTAGAAAATATTCGCCAAAGTTGGCGCGAGCTCCAGAAGGAGAGGCTGATTTTTCGCCGTTCGTGGCCGACCGAGGGAACCAGGCAAAGCGGACACATTACGGCGCAAGAGCCGTTGGCACTTAGAAAATATTCGCCAAAGTTGGCGCGAGCTCCAGAAGGTGAGGCTGATTTTTCGCCGTTCGTGGCCGACCGAGGGAACCAGACAAAGCGGACACATTACGGCGCAAGAGCCGTTGGCACTTAGAAAATATTCGCCAAAGTTGGCGCGAGCTCCAGAAGGAGAGGCTGATTTTTCACCATTCGTGGCCGACCGGGGAACCGTCACCACTCGGACAGCTTGTGCGGCAGCCCACGCTGGCACTTAGAAAATATTCTGAAATTCTCACCGACTTCCGTGGTGGAGAGGCCGAATTTTTGCGATTCGGGTCCGAAAGGAGAACCGTCGCAATTCGGACAGCTTGTGCGGCAGCCCACGCTGGCACTTAGAAAATATTCTGAAATTCTCACCGACTTCCGTGGTGGAGAGGCCGAATTTTTGCGATTCGGGTCCGAAAGGAGAACCGTCGCAATTCGGACAGCTTGTGCGGCAGCCCACGCTGGCACTTAGAAAATATTCTGAAATTCTCACCGACCTCCGTGGTGGAGAGGCCGAATTTTCACCATTCGTGGCCGACCGGGGAACCGTCGCCACTCGGACAGCTTGTGCGGCAGCCCACGCTGGCACTTAGAAAATATTCTGAAATTCTCACCGACCTCCGTGGTGGAGAGGCCGAATTTTCACCATTCGCGGCCGACCGGGGAACCGTCGCCACTCGGACAGCTTGTGCGGCAGCCCACGCTCGCACTTAGAAAATATTCTGAAATTATCACCGACCTCCGTGGCTGAGAGGCCGAATTTTCGACATTCGTGGCCGACCGGGGAACCGTCGCCACTCGGACAACTTGTGCGGCAGCCCTCGGTGATTTTAGGACCGCTTTTTCACCCTCGCCGTCCGACCGGAGAACCGTCGTAGCTCGGACAGTTCGTGTGCCAGCATCCGCTGGCACTTAGAAAAATTTAAAAAAAGAAAAAAATAGTCTTCTGCATATACGTTCTGACTATATTTTGCGATTAGGGGGTAAAGGTAATGAGTACAGTGACTAGGGGGACCAACTCATCGTACTCTGGCGCACCAACACGCCAAGGTTGGTACTGCACTTAGGCTGATTTTGCGCTATTCGCGGCCGACCGGGGAACCAGCGCGGAGCGGACACATTACGGCGAATGAGCCGTTGGCACTTAGAAAATTTTTGAGCTTTTTTCGGACTTCCGTGAGGCTGATTTTGCGCTATTTGCGGCCGACCGGGGAACCAGCGCGGAGCGGACACATTACGGCGAATGGGCCGTTGGCACTTAGAAAATTTTTGAGCTTTTTTCGGACTTCCGTGAGGCTGATTTTGCGCTATTTGTGGCCGACCGGGGAACCAGCGCGGAGCGGACACATTATGGCGAATGGGCCATTGGCACTTAGAAAATTTTTGAGCTTTTTTCGGACTTCCGTGAGGCTGATTTTGCGCTATTTGCGGCCGACCGGGGAACCAGCGCGGAGCGGACACATTATGGCGAATGGGCCGTTGGCACTTAGAAAGTTTTTGAGCTTTTTTCGGACTTCCGTGAGGCTGATTTTGCGCTATTTGCGGCCGACCGGGGAACCAGCGCGGAGCGGACACATTATGGCGAATGGGCCGTTGGCACTTAGAAAATTTTTGAGCTTTTTTCGGACTTCCGTGTGGAGCTTTGGGGCCGTTCCGCCTAACTTTTTACGCCCGATTACGCTTCCAGGGAGGCGGCTAAGCAATTTCGACCAATCATGGAGCTTTTTTGGGACTTCCGTGTGGAGCTTTGGGGCCGTTCCGCCTAACTTTTTATGCCCGATTGGGCTTCCAGGGAGGCGGCTAAGCATTTTCGACCAATCATGGAGCTTTTTTGGGACTTCCGTGTGGAGCTTTGGGGCCGTTCCGCCTAACTTTTTATGCCCGATTGGGCTTCCAGGGAGGCGGCTAAGCATTTTTGACCAATCATGGAGCTTTTTTGGGACTTCCGTGTGGAGCTTTGGGGCCGTTCCGCCTAACTTTTTATGCCCGATTGGGCTTCCAGGGAGGCGGCTAAGCATTTTTGACCAATCATGGAGCTTTTTTGGGACTTCCGTGTGGAGCTTTGGGGCCGTTCCGCCTAACTTTTTATGCCCGATTGGGCTTCCAGGGAGGCGGCTAAGCATTTTTGACCAATCATGGAGCTTTTTTGGGACTTCCGTGTGGAGCTTTGGGGCCGTTCCGCCTAACTTTTTATGCCCGATTGGGCTTCCAGGGAGGCGGCTAAGCATTTTTGACCAATCATGGAGCTTTTTTGGGACTTCCGTGTGGAGCTTTGGGGCCGTTCCGCCTAACTTTTTATGCCCGATTGGGCTTCCAGGGAGGCGGCTAAGCATTTTTGACCAATCATGGAGCTTTTTTGGGACTTCCGTGTGGAGCTTTGGGGCCGTTCCGCCTAACTTTTTATGCCCGATTACGCTTCCAGGGAGGCGGCTAAGCATTTTTAACACGTTATGGAGCTTTTTTGGGACTTCCACACCGACCTCCAGGGCCGTTCCGCATAACATTCTACGCCCGATTGGGCTTCCAGGGAGGCGGCTAAGCATTTTTAACACGTTATGGAGCTTTTTTGGGACTTCCACACCGAGCTCCAGGGCCGTTCCGCCTAACTTTTTACGCCCGATTGGGCTTCCAGGGAGGCGGGTAAGCATTTTTAACCAACCATGGAGCTTTTTTTGGACTTCCGTCTGGAGCTTTGGGGCCGTTCCGCCTGACTTTTAACGTAGAGTACCGGGCGCAAACCACTAACTCAAGCCCGGCATGGCAGCTCGAAAGGCGGTTAAGCATTCAAGGAAGCGCCGCCGGCCGGTCCGCGCTTGGGGCCGGTGGCGGTCGCCTTGTGGCGGTCGGGGGATGGCGGTCGGGGCTGGCGCTTGGGGCCGGTGGCGGTCGCCTTGTGGCGGTCGCCTTGTGGCGGTCGCCTTGTGGCGGTCGGGGGGTGGCGGTCGGGGCTGGCGCTTGGGGCCGGTGGCGGTCGCCTTGTGGCGGTCGGGGGGTGGCGGTCGGGGCTGGCGCTTGGGGCCGGTGGCGGTCGCCTTGTGGCGGTCGCCTTGTGGCGGTCGGGGGGTGGCGGTCGGGGCTGGCGCTTGGGGCCGGTGGCGGTCGCCTTGTGGCGGTCGCCT
>NC_083746.1:15247500-15250000 GCF_033458585.1 Syngnathus typhle | reverse complement strand
GCTTAACACCAACCTTCATGGAGATGGGTTCGGAGTAGGCGCCTCCGCAACCCACACTGGTCGAGCAGCCCACATACGAGTGACGGATCACCTCGATTACACGTCTGTCTACGCCCAAGCTTCCCAGCACACACAGGACATGGTCATGAGAAACCGAGTCGAAAGCCTTCGCAAAGCCAATGAACACGACCGCTAGCGGCACGCCAGCCGACCTCGAGCGCCCCATGATCCGATTAATCAAGAATCACGAGGGTCCTTCGCAACCACTCGCGCCGGCGACGAAACCACGCTGCCCGGGGGCCAACAGGACAGGCTCGCGCTAGCCTCATCACCATCAACCGCCCAAACAACCCCAGCACGACTGACCCCACAGTCCCAGGCCTCCAGCTAGATACTATATCCAGCTCAGTAGGGTCAGTTGATCTGGGTAGCAACCGGGTCTTGCACTCCTTGAAGACTTGGGGAACGACTCCACGCACCATCCATGTCGTAAACAGCCTCGCCAGTTGCGTACCGTCCGGGTCCCAGTCAAGAAGAGCCTGCTTCCTGATCCCGTCTGGGCCCGATGCAGAGCAATTCCTCACCTTAGCCAAGTTAGATACAACTCCCTGCCCCAGGATTGGGTGGTAGAATGGTTCGTTATCCGCGGTCAGTCCCACCTCCAAGCCCTTAGTCCATAAAACGGCCTGACCGTTTCCCACTTACTCCAAAGTGTCCATCCACCAACTCCAGCGGCAAATCACATCTAAGGGGCGTCAGACCATCCAAGATCCGCCGTGCCAGCCCCTTCTTCACTACAGAATAGCCGCGCTGCTGGTGCTAGAACACTCTCCCACGTTGGACGAGCCGCCTCGCCCAACCCGTCTTCCATTGGTCTTGAGGTCTGGACCTCGCGGACTTTGTCGGCCATACTACCTTACCCCCCAGGGCTTTCATGAGATCCAAAGCAGAGGACTCGATCAGGCTAGGCTCCTGACCTGCTTTCTTGACTAAGGCAGCGGTGGCCCGATGCTCCTCACCCCCCGCCAGCAGTTCCCCCAGAACTCTATTCTCCACCAGATCTGGAGGCGACGGGGGGCAGGTCCATTTCTGGGGCGTCGCCCTGGCATCCAGGGCTCGCCAACGCACACCGGACGCACCGCCTGCCGCACGACCGCACAGGGACCCCCATTCCACCTCACCTGCTCTCCAGACTCTCCGTTTCCAACAACACATTCTCCGCTTATGATTCCTGTACCTTTCCATAAGCTTCACCATCCGAGACTCCTACCATCACTTGGTCCGGAGGCCTCGGACCCCCTTATGCCGATTTCCAGACGGGCCCTCTCCCGCTCCTTCATTCACGCTGCCTCGGAGAGCAGGCTGCAGCGCTAACACGACCCCCGCCACCCCAACTCTCATACCCGAGGCAACGGAGGTCATTGACACCACTGAGGAGTTCTCAAGAGCTTCGCCAGCCGGGGTCCACCCGCTCCTTCGGCCTGACTGACTGTGGCTCTGATCCTGTGCCTCTGTCTATACGGACTTCCTAACCAAGGAGTTTTTGCAACCATGGCCCGTAGAAGTGACTACAAGCCGTTTGGGGACCCCGAGCAATGCCTCCGGTGGTTGGTCCCCATGGCCCCCGGAGAGGTTGATCCGCTGGCCGCGCACGTGCCCAACCTCAAGCACGTCCCGGGGAGGTAGCTCGAGCAGCAGCAGCCCCTCACCTAGCTGCGCCTCCGCCCATTTTTGGTAACCCAGAACGGCCTTCCTGGGTGGTCTGTAAGATATTAGACATGTCTACTGCCTCACTACCGTGAGAACACACAGGAGAACAAAGTTCCCCGATACTATAGAGCTATACATCGAGATCCACCCCGAGCAGCCGTCCGCTAGGCCACGCAGCCTAGCAACCAACTCGTAAGCCACCGCAGTCCAACCCACTAAGGAGAGGCCTGCCACATAGTGTCAGACTCACCCCCCGTAAAGCTGGCCAACAGACAACTCGCAACCCAACTGCCCGGAGCTACAAAAGCCCAGAGAGCTATGGAGCTCATCAACGGGGAGGGAAGCGGCCTGCAACAAACTGGCCACTACCCCCGTACACCACATATTCGCCCCAAGAGGATTTGAGAAACGCATTCGGCAAAGGTCCAAGCGAGCACACAGGCATCCACGTGACACCCGCCCACTCGTCCTGGCCTCCGTTCCATACCACTAGGCGCCGCCCACACCAGTGCGCAGATTCGGGTCATCTCGGTCTCGCTACCATACGGTCACACCCCGCGTACCAACAGAGCGCTTGAGCGAACGCTAAGTCAGCCTACAGAGGTGTTAGAGTGCGACTCACAGGGGGAGGAACCGTCCGCCCAACGTCGACCTAGGTCGAGGCCGGCAGGGGCCCTCTCCAAGGCGAGTCTATATTGCCAGTCGGTCAGTTTGGGAAAGTTGGGGGTTATCCGGTGGCCGTCGGGAACAGACAGGGACCGGTCGGGAGGGAGGGGGGTAAGTCTGGTCG
>NC_083746.1:15210000-15240000 GCF_033458585.1 Syngnathus typhle | reverse complement strand
GTGCGGGCACGGCGGTGGTCCGGGGGAAAGGCGTCGGCCTTCCAGGCCCGAGCTGGGGGAACGTGCGATGACCCAGGCGGGAAGCTGCGCCCCGTCCGAGTCAGACTCGGTCGTTGCGGCCCGCTGAGGCTCGCTTCGTTTCCGTAAAGCGGGGGTCGGGGGCGCGGCGCTGTGCCGGCGACTTGCCCGCGCGAGGCACGCGCGCCGAGGCCAGAGCGGGAAGCTGCGCCCCGTCCGAGTCAGACTCGGTCGTTGCGGCCCGCCGGTCTCGCGCTACGGCCAGGATGCGGAGTTTGATCGACACTGGTGGGAGCCGGGGGGTCGAAGGGGTTCCGGCCGCCCCGCCGTTCTCAGCGCCGCTGTCACCCAGACGGGAAGCTGCGCCCCGTCCGAGTCAGACTCGGTCGGTGCGGCCCGCTGTGGCCAGCTGGCAACTAGCTACGGAAGGGTACCGGCGCTCCCGACGAACCCGCCGGGGTGGCTGGTGACCAACGCTGCGTTCGGCGCTTATTGCTGCGACCGGGAGGGAAGCTGCGCCCCGTCCGAGTCAGACTCGGTCGTTGCGGCCCCCCCGAGCCCGCACGCCTCTCGCGGAAGGTCATACGCCACCGGCGGCACGAAAGACGCCTCCCGCAACGCGGTAGTCGGGAAAGGCTATTCGGATAGTCGAGCAGAGTTGCGACAACACATCCCGCGGTGCCGTCTGGTTAGGCAAGGGTTTGAGAAACAGCATTCGCGGTAGACCGGCGCGGCCGGCGGACGCCCACGCGGCGTGCCGCAATCGGATCGCGCGCTCGGCCTCCGTTGATTTCCTCTAGGTGGGTGATTCGGGGCGTCTCGGTCTCGCTGCCGTACGGTCGCGCCAAGGCCTGCGGGGGCGGCGCGTAGCGCACGCTCTCGCGGCGGCCGAGGCGCTAGAGTGCGACCCGCAAGTGGGGAGGAACCGTCCACCCAACGCCGGCGCGAGCCGGGGCCGGTGGGGGCCCTACCAAGGCGGGTCATGAGTGCCAGTCGGTCAGTTCGGGAGAAGGGGAGGGTACTCGGAGGCCCGCCGGGAGCAGACGGGGGTCCGGAAGCTGAGGGGGGTGAAGGACGGCGGCCGGGAGCAGACGGCCGTCCCCGGGAGGGGGTGTTCGTTCACGTGCGGACGCCGGGAGCAGGCGGCCGTCACGCAATTCTGCCAACCGTTCCTGTTAGGGTGGTGTTCACTCTAACTTATTTTGCAAGGACCACACTGGAGACAAGTTAGTCGTTTTAGACACCTGCAGGCGGAGAGTTCACTCGTCGCTGTGCTCTCAGCGATAGTCGAATGAAAACTCTCTCAGGCCTCGTCAGGCACTTATTTATTGGGAGAACCAAAGTGGGGTTTCAAGTGGGGGTTTGGGAATACACAGGTTGGGCTGGAGACGCCCCCCTGCTGATCAAGGCATAGCAGGGGGCCTTTTACGACTTTCTGTAAACAAAGCACCTTTGATTGCTTCCTCTGAGTTTAGTCAATCAGTGGTAAACTAATTTGTCTAGACAGGACAAACTAATTAACTTATTACAGGTTACATTCCAACATAATCATACGATGAAGATATTCTGCAAACCCTAACATATCCCTCCTGTTTTATCATATGATTATGTCAAACCTGAACAATCAACCATAAGTAAGAAAATGAAATCAATGAAATGAAAACAATAACTTCCAGTGAGGTTTTTCCCTCAATACTCCAGTCCAAAGTATGTGCAACTCAAAAAACCTGCGGCCAGATTAAGTGCAGGAAAAGAGTTACACGGTCCCTCTGCCTTAGGTGACCAGACTGTTATCAATAAAAAAGGAAAAAGAAAAACACAGAAACGGTACATCATTGAATCCATCACTTGCAAGGCATTTTCGATGGTCAAATCATCAAGTTTCCGTAAAGCAATGCCGAGTCAAACAGCATCTACGCAATCCACGTTTTGAATTAGGGGTCCAGCACTCCTTGTAGCTTGCAGTGGCTGAGGTGAATCCAGCTGGGCCGTTCAGCGATCTTTACTGCAGTGGGGGTAGTCAGCAAGGCTTGAAATGGTCCCTCCCACCGTGGGCTGGCCCAGTTCTTTCTTTTGATGACTTTGATGTAGACCCAGTCTCCTGGCTTGATGGTGTTGTCGACCTGTGAGGATGACAGAGCAGGCGGCAGTAAATTTGCATTTGACACCTCTGTCAGTCTGAGCGTTCTGACCATGAAATCTGCCAAAGACTGTTCTTCATCTGCCTTTTGTAAATCTGCATCATTCACTGCTCGTATATCTTGTATCATTCGCCAATCAATTTTATTGGCCTTTCGAACTGGAAAAATAGGGGTGTTGCAAGGAGAATCCGAGCACTTCCTAATGATTCCTCCTGACAAAAGATCATTTATAACAGGGGCAATCCCGTTTATTGCCTCCTGTTTTAACGGATATTGCTTAACTCTTGGACGCCACTCTGATCTCGGTTTGATCTGCACTGGCGGAATGGATGTTAACTGTCCTACATCAGATGGCCCCTTTGTCCACAACTCGTCAGGAAGCCCAGCCAATTCCCCCTCCTCCTTTTCATTCAAACAAATGTTAACTAGTCAGGGACGCGCACACGCGCCTGCCCTACCAACACCTACTTCACACACAGTTCGCTTCCACATGTCACAACTGGTACTGTAGCTCCACCCATCACCTTTATCCTCATAATCAGTGACAGAATCAACAAGTTTAATCCGGCAACCCACATCTGCCCATGTTATACTGTGAGGTTTAAACAATGGAATGTGGGGTACAGCCGTCAACTTGTATTTGTCATCCTGAGGAGCGGGCAGAAGCACAGCAGCAGCTGCAAATGACCTGCGATCAGTGTACAGAGCAGTGATAGTTAAAGTTACTTCTGTGTCACTGAGAAAACTTTCAATATAGTCATCATGTGGGTCAGTGAGGATGTTCATGGTGACATGTAAGTCATCACAAGTCATTTCCGATTCAGGTCGTGTCAATTGCTTTCAGGCTTCACTCAGCAAATCGCCTGGTAGCTTGGGATTCTGTTCAGCGGAGACGTCATAGGAACAGAAAATCCGCTCACCTGCTTGTGCAGCATATGAGTCCACATCTCTCACTCTACATGCTCTCATGCCATCCTTTACTGGAATTATTGCAATTCCCAATCTAGTCATCAGATCCCGTCCCAGAAGGTTTATGGGACATTTTGGGGATAGCACAATGGAGACTGAAGCTATGACTCCCGTTTCATCATCTCTCACTACGACTGGATTGGAGATACTCTCCTTGTGTACCTGCCCATCAGCTGATTTTACCCAAATAGTATTTTGGGAGGCCTTTAGATTTGGGACTTTAGTTTTTATTACGGTCTTACACGCTCCGGTATCACACAAAAACTCTACTTCACTTCCTCCAATGTTTAAGGTGACATATGGTTTTTCTTTCAATGCATTCAAAATGTCCCATGCTGCATGGACATCTACTATCTCTTCCTCTGTAGGAGGACAAGAGATCACAGGGGGGCAATCTAGTCATGCTGAGAATCTGGCTTTTCCTCTGCCATTTCCTCTGCCATGTCCTCCACCCTTTGATTGTTTTGCAAAACGACACGATCTTGCCAAATGTCCTCGTCTACCACAGTTCCAACAGGTCTCTGAATCTGGTGGGGGTTTTGAATTATATGGAGGCCTGCGACCTTGTTGGCCTCTACCTCTTCCTCTTGCCTGCTGGGACCCATGAAAGAAGACTGTTGTATCTTCATCTAGGTCAACATCATCATCATCGCCTAGATGAAATACATCAGAACTTTTGCCTCTTTTGATCACTTTTTCAGCATGTCTGGCCCATTGCATAGTTGTTGTCACACTTGCAACATCTACTTCCACCAAATGTTTCCTCACCCAGTTGCCGATTTCAGGGCGGAAATTAGTAAGGAGCGCATTTTTAAGCTGTTGCTGATAAGCACTCTCAGCTGCATCATTGAATGGGATGCCACTATGCACCCTGAACTCTTTTTCAAATCTTAAGCGAAAATCATCAGTATCTTCCCCAGGCTTCTGTTTAATTCCTGCCAAATGACCATAATTCGCTCGTCTTCGAAATATAGTTCTCACTCTTTGCACAAGATCATTCCATTGTGCTGCATACTCCCCTACCAACCACATTCTAGCACAAATCAATTCCTTCTCTTTACTACTCTTTTTCAGTCCCTTTGACTTCCTTTTCACGCTCTCCTCCAATACATCCACCACTACCTTCCAGACTTCCACTTTCAACTTTGCTTCTACTCCAAACTTTTTCTTCCACTTTGGCATGTATTGCATACAATTAAGAAATCTACTCGCCATGTACTTCTCATCTCCTTCAAGAGCTAGGGATCTACCGTTCTTATTTCCCATCGTACTTCGGTTTTCTAGGTTTATACAATGTTTTATTTCTTTTTCTTCTTTTCTTTACTTTGAGGATCCTCAATGCAGGTTTAAATTGACCTCTGACCAAATTCTCTCTGCAGTCAATTTATCCTACCAGTCGCACACTCAACCACACAACTTTCATGCAAACAGCTTGGAAAGACAGACAAAAAAAAATGAGAATCTACGTCCTTCTTCAATTAAGAAAAAGAAACTCCTTTTTCTTAGCCCGTTCCTTCCACTGGGACTAGAATCCCAGCTGTTTCATAGCTTGGAAACACCAAAGCCGTATCTCATAACTCGGACAACCCGAAGATGTATCTCATAGCTCGGACAAACCAGAGCCGTATATCATAACTCGGACAAACCAAAGATGTATCTCATAGCTCGGACAATCCAAAGCCGTATCTCATAGCTCGGACAAACCAAAGCTGTATCTCATAGCTCGGACAAACCAAAGCCGTATCTCATAGCTCGGACAAACCAAAGCTGTATCTGCGCTTTTGTCTATGACTTACTTGTCTCCCTTGGTCCGCTGCGCTGCCGGGTTCCCGTCAATCCACTTCTGACAGACGAAGGCAGACCTAAGATGCTGGCCCAGCGAAGAACTTCCTTCCCAGGTCTTTCGTTACCAGGTCCTCCAATGGACGCTGGCTTGTCGACAATGCAGCACGTCCTCCTCCGTCAGCCAGATGGCGGGTATGAGGGTCCCGGGTTTCGGCACCAAAAATGTTAGGGTGGTGTTCACTCTAACTTATTTTGCAAGGACCACACTGGAGACAAGTTAGTCGTTTTAGACACCTGCAGGCGGAGAGTTCACTCGTCGCTGTGCTCTCAGCGATAGTCGAATGAAAACTCTCTCAGGCCTCGTCAGGCACTTATTTATTGGGAGAACCAAAGTGGGGTTTCAAGTGGGGGTTTGGGAATACACAGGTTGGGCTGGAGACGCCCCCCTGCTGATCAAGGCATAGCAGGGGGCCTTTTACGACTTTCTGTAAACAAAGCACCTTTGATTGCTTCCTCTGAGTTTAGTCAATCAGTGGTAAACTAATTTGTCTAGACAGGACAAACTAATTAACTTATTACAGGTTACATTCCAACATAATCATACGATGAAGATATTCTGCAAACCCTAACAGTTCCCACCGGCCTGTGTTTAAGGAGGCGGCCGGTCCTCCGTCCTTGGATGGATAAGATTCGCAGATTTTCGCCCGGCCTGTGTTTAAGGAGGCGGCCGGTTCCCTCCTTCCTTCCTTTCTTGGATGTATAACATTCGCAGATTTTCGCCCGGCCTATGTTTAGTGAGGCGGCCGGTCCTCCCCCTCCTTGGATGGATAACATTCGCAGATTTTCGCCCGGCCTATGTTTAGTGAGGCGACCGGTCCTCCCTCCTTGGATGTATAACATTCGCAGATTTTCGCCCGGCCGGGGGTTTAAGGAGGCGGCCGGTCCTCCCTCCTTGGATGTATAACATTCGCAGATTCTCGCCCGGCCTATGTTTAGTGAGGCGACCGGTCCTCCGCGGAGAGCGACCCGCAAGTGGGGAGGAACCGTCCACCCAACGCCGGCGCGAGCCGGGGCCGGTGGGGGCCCTACCAAGGCGGGTCTCATTGCCTGTCGGTCAGTTCGGGAGAAGGTGGGGGTACTCGGAGGCCCGCCGGGAGCAGACGGGGGTCCGGAAGGTGAGGGGGTGAAGGACGGCGGTCGGGAGCAGACGGCCGTCCCCGGGAGGGGGTGTTCGTTCACGTGCGGACGCCGGGAGCAGGCGGCCGTCACGCAATTCTGCCAACCGTTCCCACCGGCCTGTGTTTAAGGAGGCGGCCGGTCCTCCACGAGAAGAATTCTGCCAAACGTTCCACCGACCTGTGTTTAAGGAGGCGGCCGGTCCTCCCCGTCGTTCCGCCGGCTTGTGTTTAAGGAGGCGGCCGGTCCTCCACTATTCCTTCCTTGGATGGAAGGCATGTAGCACTTTGAAATTTTTCGAGCACTGTGACACTTTGAAAATTTTCGAGAGTTTTTGTACTTAGAAAATTTTTCGCTCTTGCACTTCCAGAGTGCTTTGCGGTAGCTCCTAGGTTCGCTGTCCGAGCATGTGAACACTTTTTGGGGGGGAACACATCGCTAGAGACACCAGCCGCCTGGTTCTCGGGGCCAAAACTTGTGTTCCCCACACTCGTTCTGACTATATTTTGCGATTTGGGGGTAAAGGTAATGAGTACAGTGACTAGGGGGACCAACTCATCGTACTCTGGCGCACCAACAGACCAAAGCTGGTACTGCACTTACCCCTGGTACCCCAACGCCTGGTACCTGAAGGGCGAGAGGCTGATTTTTCGCTATTTGCGGCCGACCGAGGGAACCAGACAAAGCGGACACTTTACGGCGCAAGAGCCGTTGGCACTTAGAAATTTTTTCGACAAAGTTGGCGCGAGCTCCAGAAGGAGAGGCTGATTTTTCGCTATTTGTGGCCGACCGAGGGAACCAGGCAAAGCGGACACATTACGGCGCAAGAGCCGTTGGCACTTAGAAATTTTTCGACAAAGTTGGCGCGAGCTCCAGAAGGAGAGGCTGATTTTTCGCTATTTGTGGCCGACCGAGGGAACCAGGCAAAGCGGACACATTACGGCGCAAGAGCCGTTGGCACTTAGAAAATATTCGCCAAAGTTGGCGCGAGCTCCAGAAGGAGAGGCTGATTTTTCGCTATTTGTGGCCGACCGAGGGAACCAGACAAAGCGGACACATTACGGCGCAAGAGCCGTTGGCACTTAGGCGAGCTCCAGAAGGAGAGGCTGATTATTCGCTATTTGTGGCCGACCGAGGGAACCAGACAAAGCGGACACATTACGGCGCAAGAGCCGTTGGCACTTAGGCGAGCTCCAGAAGGAGAGGCTGATTTTTCGCCACTTGTGGCCGACCGAGGGAACCAGACAAAGCGGACACATTACGGCGCAAGAGCCGTTGGCACTTAGAAAATATTCGCCAAAGTTGGCACGAGCTCCAGAAGGAGAGACTGATTTTTCGCCGTTCGTGGCCGACCGAGGGAACCAGGCAAAGCGGACACATTACGGCGCAAGAGCCGTTGGCACTTAGAAATTTTTCGACAAAGTTGGCGCGAGCTCCAGAAGGAGAGGCTGATTTTTCGCTATTTGTGGCCGACCGAGGGAACCAGGCAAAGCGGACACATTACGGCGCAAGAGCCGTTGGCACTTAGAAATTTTTCGACAAAGTTGGCGCGAGCTCCAGAAGGAGAGGCTGATTTTTCGCTATTTGTGGCCGACCGAGGGAACCAGGCAAAGCGGACACATTACGGCGCAAGAGCCGTTGGCACTTAGGCGAGCTCCAGAAGGAGAGGCTGATTATTCGCTATTTGTGGCCGACCGAGGGAACCAGACAAAGCGGACACTTTACGGCGCAAGAGCCGTTGGCACTTAGGCGAGCTCCAGAAGGACAGGCTGATTATTCGCTATTTGTGGCCGACCGAGGGAACCAGACAAAGCGGACACTTTACGGCGCAAGAGCCGTTGGCACTTGCGCGAGCTCCAGAAGGAGAGGCTGATTTTTCGCCATTTGTGGCCGACCGAGGGAACCAGACAAAGCGGACACATTACGGCGAAAGAGCCGTTGGCACTTAGAAAATATTCGCCAAAGTTGGCACGAGCTCCAGAAGGAGAGGCTGATTTTTCCGCTATTCGCGGCCGACCGAGGGAACCAGACAAAGCGGACACATTACGGCGCAAGAGCCGTTGGCACTTAGAAAATATTCGCCAAAGTTGGCGCGAGCTCCAGAAGGAGAGGCTGATTTTTCGCTATTTGTGGCCGACCGAGGGAACCAGACAAAGCGGACACATTACGGCGCAAGAGCCGTTGGCACTTAGGCGAGCTCCAGAAGGAGAGGCTGATTATTCGCTATTTGTGGCCGACCGAGGGAACCAGACAAAGCGGACACTTTACGGCGCAAGAGCCGTTGGCACTTGCGCGAGCTCCAGAAGGAGAGGCTGATTTTTCGCCATTCGTGGCCGACCGAGGGAACCAGACAAAGCGGACACATTACGGCGAAAGAGCCGTTGGCACTTAGAAAATATTCGCCAAAGTTGGCACGAGCTCCAGAAGGAGAGGCTGATTTTTCGCTATTCGCGGCCGACCGAGGGAACCAGACAAAGCGGACACATTACGGCGCAAGAGCCGTTGGCACTTAGGCGAGCTCCAGAAGGAGAGGCTGATTTTTCGCTATTTGTGGCCGACCGAGGGAACCAGACAAAGCGGACACATTACGGCGCAAGAGCCGTTGGCACTTAGGCGAGCTCCAGAAGGAGAGGCTGATTATTCGCTATTTGTGGCCGACCGAGGGAACCAGACAAAGCGGACACATTACGGCGCAAGAGCCGTTGGCACTTAGGCGAGCTCCAGAAGGAGAGGCTGATTTTTCGCCATTTGTGGCCGACCGAGGGAACCAGACAAAGCGGACACATTACGGCGCAAGAGCCGTTGGCACTTAGAAAATATTCGCCAAAGTTGGCACGAGCTCCAGAAGGAGAGGCTGATTTTTCGCTATTCGCGGCCGACCGAGGGAACCAGACAAAGCGGACACATTACGGCGCAAGAGCCGTTGGCACTTAGAAAATATTCGCCAAAGTTGGCACGAGCTCCAGAAGGAGAGGCTGATTTTTCGCTATTTGTGGCCGACCGAGGGAACCAGACAAAGCGGACACATGACGGCGCAAGAGCCGTTGGCACTTAGGCGAGCTCCAGAAGGAGAGGCTGATTATTCGCTATTTGTGGCCGACCGAGGGAACCAGACAAAGCGGACACTTTACGGCGCAAGAGCCGTTGGCACTTGCGCGAGCTCCAGAAGGAGAGGCTGATTTTTCGCCATTTGTGGCCGACCGAGGGAACCAGACAAAGCGGACACTTTACGGCGCAAGAGCCGTTGGCACTTGCGCGAGCTCCAGAAGGAGAGGCTGATTTTTCGCCATTCGTGGCCGACCGAGGGAACCAGACAAAGCGGACACATTACGGCGCAAGAGCCGTTGGCACTTAGAAAATATTCGCCAAAGTTGGCACGAGCTCCAGAAGGAGAGGCTGATTTTTCGCCGTTCGTGGCCGACCGAGGGAACCAGACAAAGCGGACACATTACGGCGCAAGAGCCGTTGGCACTTAGAAAATATTGGCCAAAGTTGGCGCGAGCTCCAGAAGGAGAGGCTGATTTTTCGCCGTTCGTGGCCGACCGAGGGAACCAGGCAAAGCGGACACATTACGGCGCAAGAGCCGTTGGCACTTAGAAAATATTCGCCAAAGTTGGCGCGAGCTCCAGAAGGAGAGGCTGATTTTTCGCCGTTCGTGGCCGACCGAGGGAACCAGACAAAGCGGACACATTACGGCGCAAGAGCCGTTGGCACTTAGAAAATATTCGCCAAAGTTGGCGCGAGCTCCAGAAGGAGAGGCTGATTTTTCGCCGTTCGTGGCCGACCGAGGGAACCAGGCAAAGCGGACACATTACGGCGCAAGAGCCGTTGGCACTTAGGCGAGCTCCAGAAGGAGAGGCTGATTTTTCGCCGTTCGTGGCCGACCGAGGGAACCAGGCAAAGCGGACACATTACGGCGCAAGAGCCGTTGGCACTTAGAAAATATTCGCCAAAGTTGGCACGAGCTCCAGAAGGAGAGGCTGATTTTTCGCTATTTGTGGCCGACCGAGGGAACCAGACAAAGCGGACACATTACGGCGCAAGAGCCGTTGGCACTTAGAAAATATTCGCCAAAGTTGGCGCGAGCTCCAGAAGGAGAGGCTGATTTTTCGCCGTTCGTGGCCGACCGAGGGAACCAGGCAAAGCGGACACATTACGGCGCAAGAGCCGTTGGCACTTAATCGAGCTCCAGAAGGAGAGGCTGATTTTTCGCTATTCGTGGCCGACCGAGGGAACCAGACAAAGCGGACACATTACGGCGCAAGAGCCGTTGGCACTTGCGCGAGCTCCAGAAGGAGAGGCTGATTTTTCGCTATTCGTGGCCGACCGAGGGAACCAGACAAAGCGGACACATTACGGCGCAAGAGCCGTTGGCACTTAGGCGAGCTCCAGAAGGAGAGGCTGATTTTTCGCCATTTGTGGCCGACCGAGGGAACCAGACAAAGCGGACACATTACGGCGCAAGAGCCGTTGGCACTTAGAAAATATTCGCCAAAGTTGGCGCGAGCTCCAGAAGGAGAGGCTGATTTTTCGCCGTTCGTGGCCGACCGAGGGAACCAGGCAAAGCGGACACATTACGGCGCAAGAGCCGTTGGCACTTAGAAAATATTCGCCAAAGTTGGCGCGAGCTCCAGAAGGAGAGGCTGATTTTTCGCCGTTCGTGGCCGACCGAGGGAACCAGGCAAAGCGGACACATTACGGCGCAAGAGCCGTGAGCGGGGAGTTGCCTCCCTCGTGCGGACACGACGAGTAAATACACCCGCATTCCAACTTAGAGCATATTGGCCTACTCTCCGCTCCGGCGACACTTTGTGACTTCCCCACGCGCTCCCGGGGCCACCGGCAGGCCGCGCACACGGGCGAGGTGGCCGGAAAAAAGCTCCAGGAGAGGGGATGGACGCTTTTTAAGCACCGCGGCGGTGATCGCGGAGCATGAATGACTTCCAGCGGGCCGCGAACGCACCCGAAGCGGCCGGACGGAACTTTGTGACTTCCCCACGCGCTCCCGGGTTCACCGGGAGGCCGCGCACACGGGCGAGGTGGCCGGTAAAAAAACCAGCAGAGCGGGTGGACGCTTTTTACGCACCGCGGCGGTGATCGCGGAGCATTATTAGGCTTCCAGCGGGCCCGATTCGGCTCGGCTGACCGCGCAGCGCGACCCGGTACCAAGCACGGGACGCAGCACGCCCCCCGCGCGGAGCTCCAGGCGGCCGGGATGACTTTTCAAAGCTGCCGCTGCAGCTGCGGCGGGGAGTTGCCTCCCTCCGGTGGACACGACGAGTAAATACACCAGCACTCGCACTTAGAATTTTTTTATTTTATTTTATTTTTCTGCTTCCATAATGTAGCGCGGACACTTACCCACGCCCGGCAGGGCAGCTCGGAAGGCGGACTGGCTTTCAAGGAAGCCCCGCCGGCCGGTCCGCCTAACTTTTTACGCCCGAGGAGGCTTCCAGGCACCCGGCTAAGCATTTTTAACACGTTATGGAGCTTTTTGAGGACTTCCGCATGGAGCTTAAGGGCCGTTCCGCCTTACTTTTTACGCCCGATTGGGCTTTCAGGGACGCGGATAAGCATTTTTAACACGTTATGGAGCTTTTTGAGGACTTCCAGCCGGTGCTATGGGGGCCTTCCCCCTCACTTTTTACGCCCGAGGAGGCTTCCAGGCACCCGGCTAAGCATTTTTAACACGTTATGGAGCTTTTTGAGGTCTTCCGCATGGAGCTCAAGGGCCGTTCCGCCTTGCTTTTTACGCCCGATTGGGCTTCCAGGGACGCGGCTAAGCATTTTTAACACGTTATGGAGCTTTTTGAGGACTTCCAGCCGGTGCTATGGGGGCCTTCCCCCTCACTTTTTACGCCCGAGGAGGCTTCCAGGCACCCGGCTAAGCATTTTTAACACGTTATGGAGCTTTTTGAGGACTTCCGCATGGAGCTCAAGGGCCGTTCCGCCTTGCTTTTTACGCCCGATTGGGCTTCCAGGGACGCGGCTAAGCATTTTTAACACGTTATGGAGCTTTTTGAGGACTTCCAGCCGGTGCTATGGCGGCCTTCCCCCTCACTTTTTACGCCCAAGGAGGCTTCCAGGCACCCGGCTAAGCATTTTTAACACGTTATGGAGCTTTTTGAGGACTTCCGCATGGAGCTCAAGGGCCGTTCCGCCTTGCTTTTTACGCCCGATTGGGCTTCCAGGGACTCGGCTAAGCATTTTTAACACGTTATGGAGCTTTTTGAGGACTTCCAGCCGGTGCTATGGGGGCCTTCCCCCTCACTTTTTACGCCCGAGGAGGCTTCCAGGCACCCGGCTAAGCATTTTTAACACATGGAGCTTTTTGAGGACTTCTGCATGGAGCTCAAGGGCCGTTCCGCCTTGCTTTTTACGCCCGATTGGGCTTCCAGGGACGCGGCTAAGCATTTTTAACACGTTATGGAGCTTTTTGAGGACTTCCAGCCGGTGCTATGGGGGCCTTCCCCCTCGCTTTTTACGCCCGAGGAGGCTTCCAGGCACCCGGCTAAGCATTTTTAACACGTTATGGAGCTTTTTGCGGAGCTCCAGCCGGTGCTTTGGGGGCCTTCCCCCTCGCTTTTTACGCCCGAGGAGGCTTCCAGGCACCCGGCTAAGCATTTTTAACACGTTATGGAGTTTTTTGCGGCGCTCCAGCCGGTGCTTTGGGGGCCTTCCCCCTCGCTTTTTACGCCCGAGGAGGCTTCCAGGGACGCGGCTAAGCATTTTTAACACGTTATGGAGCTTTTTGCGGAGCTCCAGCCGGTGCTTTGGGGGCCTTCCCCCTCGCTTTTTACGCCCGAGGAGGCCAGACAGACGGCGCAGCGCGACCTGGTACCTCGCACGGGACGCAGCACGGCCCCCGCGCAGAGCTCCAGGCGGCCGGGGTGACTTTTCAAAGCTGCCGCTGCAGCTGCGGCGGGGAGTTGCCTCCCTCCGGTGGACACGACGAGTAAATACACCAGCACTCGCACTTAGATTTCTTTTTTATTTTTTTTTTATTATTTTAGCTTCCATAATGTTACGGGGCGCGGACACTAACCCACGCCGGGCAGGACAGCTCGAAAGGCGGACTGGCATTCAAGGAAGCCCCGCCAGCCGGTCGAAAATAGCATTACACCGCCATTGGGAGGTTTGTTCAATAACATTCGAATTCATTAAACTAATGGTTGATGACTTGAAAATTATGCTGACTCATTTGCATCGACTATTTAGGAAAATCTGAGATAAATATCATTTGCATAATAATTTGGAACACGGCGCCGTGTTCCAAATTATTATGTAAATTGTATTTAAGTGTCATAAAGATTACATTTTTTGAAAAATTCTGTTATCATTGGGAGGTTTGTTCAATAACATTCGAATTCATTAAACTAATGGTTGATGACTTGAGAATTATGCTGACTCATTCGCATCGACTATTTAGGAAAATCTGAGATAAATATCATTTGCATAATAATTTGGAACACGGTGCCTTGTTCCAAATTATTATGCAAATTGTATTTAAGTGTCATAAAGATTACATTTTTTGTTTTTCAAGTAAACTCAGGGACGGTATTGTATGTCTCGGTATTGTATGTCTCTTTAAATGACTGAAATCAATCTCAGTCACGTGATAGTCACATGATAGTCTGCCAGGTGAGCCCAATTAAGGAAAGTCTACTTAAGTTCCGCGTTTTTAAGCGTTCGGCCATTTCGATTAACCATGGGGAAGAAAAAGGATCTCTCTGCTGTCGAAAAGCGTGAAATCGTTCAATGCCTTGGACAAGGTATGAAGACCTTCGATATTTCAAAGTCAAAGTCAAAGTCAAAGTCAAAGTCAAAGTCAGCTTTATTGTCAATCTCTCCACATGTCACAACACACAAAGAGACCGAAATTACGTTTTTCTCTATCCCACGGTGACGAGACACATAACACGATAGACATGTACGCGACACAATATAAAAACAAGAAGGCAAAAATTCTAACAATCAATAGTAAGAGTGATGAATAAATAATAAATAAACAGATAACACAATAAATAACGGAGCCAGCAAGCATAGCGCAAAAGTAAAAAACATCATAAACAAAAAGGCACAAACAATAAATAAGAGTAATAACAAATAATAAATAATAAGAGCCAGTGTGCATTCAGACAGTTCAGACAGTGAAAGTACAGGACGCTACGCAGAACGGGGGAGCGAGTTCAGGATCCTAACAGCCTGGAGTATGAAGCTGTTTGAGAGTCTGGAGGTGCGGGAGCGCAGGCTTCTGTACCTCTTCCCAGAGGGCAGAAGCTCGAACAAAGAGTGAGCGGGGTGACTCGCATCACTCACAATCGTGGTCGCCTTGCGGGTGAGATGGGAGGTGTAAATGTCCTTCAAGGAGGGGAGCGAAGCACCAGCAATCTTACCAGCAGTGTTCACTATGCGCTGCAGGGCCTTCAAGTTGTAGTCAGTGCAGCCGCCACCCCAAACAGCAATACAGCTGGAGAGGACGCTCTCAATGGTGCCGCGGTAAAATGCAGTCATGACGGCCGGAGGAGCGCTCGCTCGCCTAAGTTTCCGCAGGAAGTACAGGCGGCGCTGGGCTTTCTTTGCCAGTGATGCGGTGTTGGTGGACCAGTAGAGATCCTCACTGATGTGCACCCCCAGGAACTTGGCGCTGCTCACTCGCTCCACCACAGCACCGTCGATGGTCAGCGGCAGGTGTTGGGTGTGACCCTTCCGGAAGTCCACAACAATCTCCTTGGTCTTGTCGACGTTCAGCAGGAGGTTGTTGTCCCTGCACCACGTGGTCAGAAGGTCAACCTCAAGCCTGTATTGAGTCTCGTCTCCCTTGGTGATGAGACCCACCAGAGTCGTGTCGTCAGCAAACTTCACGATACGGTTGTCGCTGCAGGTTGCAGTGCAGTCATGCGTCAGGAGGGTGAAGAGCAGCGGACTGAGCACGCAGCCTTGGGGGGCCCCCCGTGCTCGGCGTGATGCTGGCGGAGATTTTGTCGCCAACACGTACTACCTGTGGCCTCTGACAGAGGAAGTCCAGTAGCCAGTTGCAGAGGTAGGTACTGAGGCCCAGCGCGTCAAGTTTGCTGATGAGGCGTTGTGGCACAATGGTGTTGAAGGCAGAACTGAAGTCCACAAACAGCAATCTCACATACGAGTCCCTCCTCTCCAGGTGGGTGAGGGCCGAGTGGAGGGCAGAGCAGATGGCATCCTCCGAAGACCGCTTGGCTCGGTACGCAAACTGTAAGGGGTCAATGGTGGGCGGGAGAACGGATCGGATGTGCTCCATGACAAGCCGCTCAAAGCACTTCATGATGATGGGCGTAAGTGCCACGGGGCGGTAGTCATTGAAGCAGGACGGAGCGGGTTTCTTCGGCACAGGTACGATGGTGGCAGCTTTGAAACACGACGGGACGATGGCCTGCTGCAGGGAAGTGTTAAAGATGTCCGTGAAGACATCCGTCAGCTCACCAGCGCAGTCCTTCAGCGCCCGACCCGGGATGTTGTCAGGGCCCGCCGCCTTACGGATGTTGATGGCGGCAAGCGCCCTCCTCACGCTGTCGGCGGAGAGGCACAGGGGCAGCTCGTGTGAAGGGGGAGTGGCCTTCAGCGGGCAAGTGCTGTTCTGAGCGTCGAAGCGAGCAAAGAAGCGGTTGAGGTCATTGAGCAGACGGACGTCGCCTTCACAGCTCTGCGGCGCGGGCTTGTAATCCGTGATGGTCTGAATGCCCTGCCAAAGGCTCCGTGCGTCCCTGCTGTCCTTGAAGTGGGCGGTAATTTTGCACGAGAACGCCCTCTTTGCTTCTTTGATGCCCCGGGACAGGTCGGCCCTCGCAGTCCTCAAGCCAGCCTCATCCCCTGCTCTAAAGGCTTTGTCCCTGGCCCTCAGCAGCCTGAAGACAGCCCCTGTCAGCCATGGCTTCCGGTTAGCCCGAGCGACGATGGATTTTGAGAGAGTCACATCCTCAATGCACTTCCTGATGTAGGAGGAAACAGAGTCAGTATACTCCTCAATGTCTGTCCGATCGTCGCAAGTGGCAGCCCTAATAAACATGTTCCAGTCAGTACAGCCAAAGCAGTCACGCAGTGCATCAGAGGCACCCTCAGGCCACACCCGTACCTGCTTGCGAACCGGCCTGGACGCTCTCACCATTTGTCTGTATGCGGGCAAAAGCATAACAGTGATATGGTCAGAAAGTCCAAGATGGGGGAGGGGGGCGGCTTTGAAAGCTCCTTTATGCGAAGAGTAGACCCGGTCCAGGAAGCTGTCGCCACGCGTAGGAAAATTAACATGCTGGTGAAGCCTCGGAAAAACAGACTTCAGGTTAGCATGATTAAAATCCCCAGCGAAGATGGTGAAACCGTCAGGGTGCGCTGTCTCTTGTTCACTGACAGCCTGGTACAGTTCACTAAGAGCCGCGACCCTGTCGCCTTCGATGTTGGAAGGCGGGATGTAAACCGCGACTAGCAGAGTCGCGGTAAATTCCCTTGGCAGGTAAAAAGGACGGCACTTAATGATCACGAACTCCGCCAGTGGCGAGCAGTGCTTGCATACCACTACAGAGTCCCGGCACCATTCGTCACGGATGTAGACGCATATTCCACCTCCACGAGATTTCCCCCCTTGTACAATGGCCCGATCCGCCTGATAGCACGCTAGCCGCTCCAGATGTTTTCACGAAAACTTAAGCGTGACCATCGAACTGTAAAGACATTTGTCGCTGATTCGGAGCACACGCGGGTTCGTGCAGATAAAGGCACAACGAGGAAGATTTCTGCAAGACAAAAACATCGAATTAAGAGGGCGGCTGCTAAGATGCCACTACAGACGAGCAAACACAGATATTCGACGCTGCTGGTGCCTGTGAAGTCCCACGAACGTCGAGGTGTAGGATCCTCCAGAGTCTTGCAGTTATGCGGAAACCCTCCATTCGGCCACCCCTAAACAACGCGAACAAGCAGAAACGGCTGCAGTGGGCCCAGGATTACATGAAGACTAATTTTCAGACAGTCCTGTTCACTGATGAGTGCCGTGCCGGGTGGAGTCGTGGATGGTTGGTGGACGGCCACCATAGCCCAACAAGGCTGCGACGTCAGCAAGGAGGTGGCGGAGTCATGTTTTGGGCCGGAATCATGGGGAGAGAGCTGCTTGGCCCCTTTAGGGTCCCTGAAGGCGTGAAAATGACGTCTGTAAAGTATGTGGAGTTTCTGACTGACCACTTTCGTCCATGGTACAACAGGAAGAACCGTGCTTTCCGTAGCAAAATCATCTTCATGCATGACAATGCACCATCTCATGCTGCAAGAAATACCTCAGCATCTTTGGCTGCTATGGGACTAAAAGGAGAGAAACTGATGGTGTGGCCCCCATCCTCCCCTGACCTCAATCCTATTGAAAACTTTTGGAGCATCGTCAAGCAAAAGATCTACGAGGGTGGGAGGCAGTTCACTTCCAAACAGCAGCTCTGGGAGGCTATTCTGACATCCTGCAAAGAAATTCAACCAGAAACTGTCCAAAAACTCACAAGGTCAATGGATGCAAGAATTGTGAAGCTGCTATTAAATAAAGGGTCCTATGTTAAAATGTAACTTGTTTGTTTTTGATTGAAATAGCTTTTGATTTCAGTAAATATGACCTCCTAATGCTGTAAATTCTAAAGATGAGCATTTCAGTTCATAACAACCTATAAAATGTTATAAAGCTCTGTTGTGCGTAATAATTTGGAACAGTGCATTTTGTGCATTTTAAGTTTTTTATTTTTGAAAAATTCTGTTATCATTCGGAGGTTTGTTCAATAACATTAGAATTCATTAAACTAATGGTTGATGACTTGAAAATTATGCTGACTCATTTTGCATCGACTATTTAGGAAAATCTGAGATAAATATCACTTGCATAATAATTTGGAACACGGTGTAGTTGCCAGCTGGCCACAGCGGGCCGCACCGACCGAGTCTGACTCGGACGGGGCGCAGCTTCCCGTCTGGGTGACAGCGGCGCTGAGAACGGCGGGGCGGCCGGAACCCCTTCGACCCCCCGGCTCCCACCAGTGTCGATCCAACTCCGCATCCTGGCCGCAGCGCGAGACCGGCGGGCCGCAACGACCGAGTCTGACTCGGACGGGGCGCAGCTTCCCGCTTGGGCCTCGGCGCGCGTGCCTCGCGCGGGCAAGTCGCCTGCACAGCGCCGCGCCCCCGACCCCCGCTTTACGGAAACGAAGCGAGCCTCAGCGGGCCGCAACGACCGAGTCTGACTCGGACGGGGCGCAGCTTCCCGCCTGGGTCATCGCACGTTCCCCCAGCTCGGGCCTGGGAGGCCGACGCCTTTCCCCCGGACCACCGCCGTTGCCCGCACGGTTCATCCTCGGGCCCCGCTGGCCAAGCCCGACCGACGTGCCACCCCCGTTGCCGAGTTCGCTCTTCCCGAGCTTCGTCCCCAACCCTCACGCGAACCGTCCGTCCCCCGACCGACCGACGGGAGCCGCTTGCCAAGCGACGTCAGCGTCCTACGGGTCTGAACTGGCCACAGTGAGAATCGCTTAGTTGGTGGAGCGATTTGTCTGGTTAATTCCGATAACGAACGAGACTCCGACATGCTAAATAGTTACGCCGCCCTCGAGCGGTCGGCGGGCAACTTCTTAGAGGGACAAGTGGCGTTCAGCCACACGAGATTGAGCAATAACAAGTCTGTGATGCCCTTAGATGTCCGGGGCTGCACGCGCGCCACACTGAGCGGACGAGTGTGTGCCACATCCCCTGCGCCGAGAGGCGCGGGTAACCATATGAACCCCGCTCGTGATAGGGACTGGGGACTGCAATTATTTCCCACCAACGAGGAATTCCCAGTAAGCGCGGGTCATAAGCCCGCATTGATTAAGTCCCTGCCCTTTGTACACACCGCCCGTCGCTACAACCGATTGGATGGCTTAGTGAGGTCCTCGGATGGGCCCCGCCGAGGCCGGTCACGGAGCCGGCGGCCGCGTCGAGAAGACGATCAAACTTGACTATCTAGAGGAAGTAAAAGTCGTAACAAGGTTTCCGTAGGTGAACCTGCGGAAGGATCATTACCGGAGATTGGAGCGGGAGCAGCGGCCCGCGTCAAACGCACAGCCGAGGGCGAAAGGCGTGCGGGGGGGAAGGCTTCCGCCGACTCTCCCCGCCCTAGCCCGGAGCGCCGCCTAGGACGACGGGGGAAGGGACTTTTTCCCGCGGCTCACGCACTCGTTCGCCCCCGCCTTAGCCGGGGGGCGTTCGGTGCCGGTGCGCGGGGTGGCCCCCGGCCCCTTAGACCAAAGCGATGAGCGGAGGATGACGGAGGAAGGACTGGCCCACCCAGGAGGGTAACCCGGACGTCTCCGGAACCGGACGGCCAGTGCGGGCGGTCGGCCGGCCCGGGACGGACCCGGGGCCACACCTGGGCGGGCGGCGCCGGCGCGCGGAGCCGGCCTCCTCGCCTGCCGCGCCCAAACAATGTGAGAGAGATTGACCCCGGCGCCGGCGCGCGGGTAAGCGGTTGGTCGGTATGTGGCCCGCGCGCGTGCGTCGTGTGTGGGGAAGGCCCGGTCGTCACACCGGCGTCGGCCCCCCGCCCACCGTCGCGCGACGTCACCGTCCGCCCCCCGCCCCTGCGCGCCCGCTCGACTAGCGCCGGCCGGACTCTACCTCGCTGTCTTGAATTGGTCTCGGGTTGGCCACGGCCGGGGTCGGGCCCGGTGTCATCGGAGGCCTCCCACTCGGAACTATAACCCATTGCGGCGGGTACCCAACTCGCGGCCCGCCTTCGGCGGACCCTGGGGGGTTTAATGTCCACACCACACGCACGTTCTGAGGCGGGTGGGTGGCACCCGTTGCCGGAAGGTCGGAAAAAACATATTTTTGATCGTTGGAACTTGGCAACCACGGCGCGCTGCTGAGGGGAGCGCGGCGGTGGACGGCGGCGACCGCGCCAGCAAGCCCCGGCGTCTTTGCGCGCCGGCGGAGGGTCTGCGCGCGGCGTAACGCCAGCTTCCCCGTCCGGCGGTTTGGACGGCGGCGACCGCGCCAGCAAGCCCCGGCATCTTTGCGCGCCGGCAGAGGGTCCGCGCGCGGCGTAACGCCATCTCCCCGTCCGCCTCGAAAGCTCGCGTCGGAAACGAAAAACAATGTACAACTCTTAGCGGTGGATCACTCGGCTCGTGCGTCGATGAAGGACGCAGCTAGCTGTGAGAACTAATGTGAATTGCAGGACACATTGATCATCGACACTTCGAACGCACTTTGCGGCCCCGGGTCCGTCCCGACTTCCGTGGTGGAGAGGCCGAATTTTCGACATTCGCGGCCGACCGGGGAACCGTCGCCACTCGGACAAGTTGTGCGGCAGCCCACGCTCGCACTTAGAAAATATTCTGAAATTCTCACCGACCTCCGTGGTGGAGAGGCCGAATTTTCGACATTCGGATCCGACCGGGGAACCAGCGCGCCTCGGATAGATTGCGTGTCAGCCCTCGGTGACATTTAGAAAATATTCGCAAAATTTTTTCGGACCTCCAGGACCGCTTTTTCACCGTCGCTGTCCGACCGGGGAACCGTCGTAGCTCGGACAGTTCGTGTGCCAGCATCCGCTGGCACTTAGAAAAATTTTCAAAAAGAAACAAAACTCTTCTGCGCATACGTGCCGACTATATTTTGCGATTAGGGGGTAAAGGGGATGAGTGCAGTAACTAGGGGGACCAACTCATCGTACTCTGGCGCACCAACAGACCAAAGCCGGTACTGCATCAGAGCTTACCCCTGGTACCTGAGCGGTCGCTCCTGGTACCTCAGCGCTCGCCCCTGGTACCTGAGCGCTCGCCCCTGGTACCTAAGAGCTACCCCGGCTGCCGCGAGCGATGCCCGGCGAGGCTTCCAGAGCATTTTCGACGGCCCGCTGGTCTTATGGAGCTTTTTTGGGACTTCCGTGTGGAGCTTCAGGGCCGTTCCGCCTAACTTTTTACGCCCGATTGGGCTTCCAGGGACGCGGATAAGCATTTTTAACCAATCATGGAGCTTTTTTGGGACTTCCGTGTGGAGCTTCAGGGCCGTTCCGCCTAACTTTTTACGCCCGATTGGGCTTCCAGGGAGGCGGCTAAGCATTTTTAACCAATCATGGAGCTTTTTTGGGACTTCCGTGTGGAGCTTCAGGGCCGTTCCGCCTAACTTTTTACGCCCGATTGGGCTTCCAGGGATGCGGCTAAGCATTTTTAACCAATCATGGAGCTTTTTTGGGACTTCCGTGTGGAGCTTCAGGGCCGTTCCGCCTAACTTTTTACGCCCAATTGGGCTTCCAGGGATGCGGCTAAGCATTTTTAACCAATCATGGAGCTTTTTTGGGACTTCCGTGTGGAGCTTCAGGGCCGTTCCGCCTAACTTTTTACGCCCGATTGGGCTTCCAGGGACGCGGATAAGCATTTTTAACCAATCATGGAGCTTTTTTGGGACTTCCGTGTGGAGCTTCAGGGCCGTTCCGCCTAACTTTTTACGCCCGAATGGGCTTCCAGGGACGCGGATAAGCATTTTTAACCAATCATGGAGCTTTTTGAGGACCTCCAGGCTGAGCTCCAGGGCCGTTCCGCCTAACATTTTACGCCCGATTGGGCTTCCAGGGACGCGGATAAGCATTTTTAACCAATTATGGAGCTTTTTGAGGACCTCCAGGCTGAGCTCCAGGGCCGTTCCGCCTAGCTTTTTACCCCCGATTGGGCTTCCAGGGACGCGGATAAGCATTTTTAACCAATTATGGAGCTTTTTGAGGACCTCCAGGCTGAGCTCCAAGGCCGTTCCGCCTAACATTTTACGCCCGATTGGGCTTCCAGGGACGCGGATAAGCATTTTTAACCAATTATGGAGCTTTTTGAGGACCTCCAGGCTGAGCTCCAGGGCCGTTCCGCCTAGCTTTTTACGCCCGATTGGGCTTCCAGGGATGCGGCTAAGCATTTTAACCAATCATGGAGCTTTTTTGGGACTTCCGTGTGGAGCTTCAGGGCCGTTCCGCCTAACTTTTTACGCCCGATTGGTCTTCCAGGGACATTTTTAACCAATCATGGAGCTTTTTTGGGACTTCTGTGTGGAGCTTCAGGGCCGTTCCGCCTAACTTTTTACGCCCGATTGGGCTTCCAGGGATGCGGCTAAGCATTTTTAACAGATTATGGAGTTTTTTGCGGAGCTCCAGCCGGTGCTTTGGGGGCCTTCCCCCTCACTTTTTACGCCCGAGGAGGCTTCCAGGCACCCGGCTAAGCATTTTTAACAGATTATGGAGGTTTTTGCGGAGCTCCAGCCGGTGCTTTGGGGGCTTTCCCCCTCGCTTTTTACGCCCGAGGAGGCTTCCAGGCACCCGGCTAAGCATTTTTAAACAGAATGTGGAGTTTTTTGCGGAGCTCCAGCCGGTGCTTTGGGGGCCTTCCCCCTCGCTTTTTACGCCCGAGGAGGCTTCCAGGCACCCGGCTAAGCATTTTTAACAGATTATGGAGGTTTTTGCGGAGCTCCAGCCGGTGCTTTGGGGGCCTTCCCCCTCGCTTTTTACGCCCGAGGAGGCTTCCAGGCACCCGGCTAAGCATTTTTAAACAGAATGTGGAGTTTTTTGCGGAGCTCCAGCCGGTGCTTTGGGGGCCTTCCCCCTCGCTTTTTACGCCCGAGGAGGCTTCCAGGCACCCGGCTAAGCATTTTTAAACAGAATGTGGATATTTTGGGGGACTTCCAGCCGGTGCTCTGGTAGGCTCTCCGCCTAACTTTTGTCCCAGGGTAGGGTACCAGGAGGTCGGCTAGACACGTGTCCGCTCTGCTGGAAGATCAGCGCCGTCTGGCGGACGCGCCGTGGTAAAGCGGGCAAACGGCGAGACTAACTATGACTCTCTTAAGGTAGACCGAGGTGAAATTGTCTCCGGTCCGACGGAACTTTGTGACTTCCCCACGCGCTCCCGGGGCCATTGGGAGTGCGTGCACACGCGCGAGATGGCCGAAAAAAGCTCCAGGAGAGCGGAAGGACGCTTTTTGAGCACCGCGGCGGAGATCGCGGAGCATTATTAGGCGTCCAACGGGCCCAAAGCGGCCAGGCAGACGGCGCAGCGCGACCTGGTACCTCGCACGGGACGCAGCACGCCCCCCGCGCAGAGCTGCAGGCGGCCGGGATGACGTTTCAGCGCTGCCGCTGCCGCGGCAGCGGGGAGTTGCCTCCCTCGTGCGGACACGACGAGTAAATACACCCGCATTCCAACTTAGAGCATATTGGCCTACTCTCCGCTCCGGCGACACTTTGTGACTTCCCCACGCGCTCCCGGGGCCACCGGCAGGCCGCGCACACGGGCGAGGTGGCCGGAAAAAAGCTCCAGGAGAGGGGATGGACGCTTTTTAAGCACCGCGGCGGTGATCGCGGAGCATGAATGACTTCCAGCGGGCCGCGAACGCACCCGAAGCGGCCGGACGGAACTTTGTGACTTCCCCACGCGCTCCCGGGTTCACCGGGAGGCCGCGCACACGGGCGAGGTGGCCGGTAAAAAAACCAGCAGAGCGGGTGGACGCTTTTTACGCACCGCGGCGGTGATCGCGGAGCATTATTAGGCTTCCAGCGGGCCCGATTCGGCTCGGCTGACCGCGCAGCGCGACCCGGTACCAAGCACGGGACGCAGCACGCCCCCCGCGCGGAGCTCCAGGCGGCCGGGATGACTTTTCAAAGCTGCCGCTGCAGCTGCGGCGGGGAGTTGCCTCCCTCCGGTGGACACGACGAGTAAATACACCAGCACTCGCACTTAGAATTTTTTTATTTTATTTTATTTTTCTGCTTCCATAATGTAGCGCGGACACTTACCCACGCCCGGCAGGGCAGCTCGGAAGGCGGACTGGCTTTCAAGGAAGCCCCGCCGGCCGGTCCGCCTAACTTTTTACGCCCGAGGAGGCTTCCAGGCACCCGGCTAAGCATTTTTAACACGTTATGGAGCTTTTTGAGGACTTCCGCATGGAGCTTAAGGGCCGTTCCGCCTTACTTTTTACGCCCGATTGGGCTTTCAGGGACGCGGATAAGCATTTTTAACACGTTATGGAGCTTTTTGAGGACTTCCAGCCGGTGCTATGGGGGCCTTCCCCCTCACTTTTTACGCCCGAGGAGGCTTCCAGGCACCCGGCTAAGCATTTTTAACACGTTATGGAGCTTTTTGAGGTCTTCCGCATGGAGCTCAAGGGCCGTTCCGCCTTGCTTTTTACGCCCGATTGGGCTTCCAGGGACGCGGCTAAGCATTTTTAACACGTTATGGAGCTTTTTGAGGACTTCCAGCCGGTGCTATGGGGGCCTTCCCCCTCACTTTTTACGCCCGAGGAGGCTTCCAGGCACCCGGCTAAGCATTTTTAACACGTTATGGAGCTTTTTGAGGACTTCCGCATGGAGCTCAAGGGCCGTTCCGCCTTGCTTTTTACGCCCGATTGGGCTTCCAGGGACGCGGCTAAGCATTTTTAACACGTTATGGAGCTTTTTGAGGACTTCCAGCCGGTGCTATGGCGGCCTTCCCCCTCACTTTTTACGCCCAAGGAGGCTTCCAGGCACCCGGCTAAGCATTTTTAACACGTTATGGAGCTTTTTGAGGACTTCCGCATGGAGCTCAAGGGCCGTTCCGCCTTGCTTTTTACGCCCGATTGGGCTTCCAGGGACTCGGCTAAGCATTTTTAACACGTTATGGAGCTTTTTGAGGACTTCCAGCCGGTGCTATGGGGGCCTTCCCCCTCACTTTTTACGCCCGAGGAGGCTTCCAGGCACCCGGCTAAGCATTTTTAACACATGGAGCTTTTTGAGGACTTCTGCATGGAGCTCAAGGGCCGTTCCGCCTTGCTTTTTACGCCCGATTGGGCTTCCAGGGACGCGGCTAAGCATTTTTAACACGTTATGGAGCTTTTTGAGGACTTCCAGCCGGTGCTATGGGGGCCTTCCCCCTCGCTTTTTACGCCCGAGGAGGCTTCCAGGCACCCGGCTAAGCATTTTTAACACGTTATGGAGCTTTTTGCGGAGCTCCAGCCGGTGCTTTGGGGGCCTTCCCCCTCGCTTTTTACGCCCGAGGAGGCTTCCAGGCACCCGGCTAAGCATTTTTAACACGTTATGGAGTTTTTTGCGGCGCTCCAGCCGGTGCTTTGGGGGCCTTCCCCCTCGCTTTTTACGCCCGAGGAGGCTTCCAGGGACGCGGCTAAGCATTTTTAACACGTTATGGAGCTTTTTGCGGAGCTCCAGCCGGTGCTTTGGGGGCCTTCCCCCTCGCTTTTTACGCCCGAGGAGGCCAGACAGACGGCGCAGCGCGACCTGGTACCTCGCACGGGACGCAGCACGGCCCCCGCGCAGAGCTCCAGGCGGCCGGGGTGACTTTTCAAAGCTGCCGCTGCAGCTGCGGCGGGGAGTTGCCTCCCTCCGGTGGACACGACGAGTAAATACACCAGCACTCGCACTTAGATTTCTTTTTTATTTTTTTTTTATTATTTTAGCTTCCATAATGTTACGGGGCGCGGACACTAACCCACGCCGGGCAGGACAGCTCGAAAGGCGGACTGGCATTCAAGGAAGCCCCGCCAGCCGGTCGAAAATAGCATTACACCGCCATTGGGAGGTTTGTTCAATAACATTCGAATTCATTAAACTAATGGTTGATGACTTGAAAATTATGCTGACTCATTTGCATCGACTATTTAGGAAAATCTGAGATAAATATCATTTGCATAATAATTTGGAACACGGCACCGTGTTCCAAATTATTATGTAAATTGTATTTAAGTGTCATAAAGATTACATTTTTTGAAAAATTCTGTTATCATTGGGAGGTTTGTTCAATAACATTCGAATTCATTAAACTAATGGTTGATGACTTGAGAATTATGCTGACTCATTCGCATCGACTATTTAGGAAAATCTGAGATAAATATCATTTGCATAATAATTTGGAACACGGTGCCTTGTTCCAAATTATTATGCAAATTGTATTTAAGTGTCATAAAGATTACATTTTTTGTTTTTCAAGTAAACTCAGGGACGGTATTGTATGTCTCGGTATTGTATGTCTCTTTAAATGACTGAAATCAATCTCAGTCACGTGATAGTCACGTGATAGTCTGCCAGGTGAGCCCAATTAAGGAAAGTCTACTTAAGTTCCGCGTTTTTAAGCGTTCGGCCATTTCGATCAACCATGGGGAAGAAAAAGGATCTCTCTGCTGTCGAAAAGCGTGAAATCGTTCAATGCCTTGGACAAGGTATGAAGACCTTCGATATTTCAAAGTCAAAGTCAAAGTCAAAGTCAAAGTCAGCTTTATTGTCAATCTCTCCACATGTCACAACACACAAAGAGACCGAAATTACGTTTTTCTCTATCCCACGGTGACGAGACACATAACACGATAGACATGTACGCGACACAATATAAAAACAAGAAGGCAAAAATTCTAACAATCAATAGTAAGAGTGATGAATAAATAATAAATAAACAGATAACACAATAAATAACGGAGCCAGCAAGCATAGCGCAAAAGTAAAAAACATCATAAACAAAAAGGCACAAACAATAAATAAGAGTAATAACAAATAATAAATAATAAGAGCCAGTGTGCATTCAGACAGTTCAGACAGTGAAAGTACAGGACGCTACGCAGAACGGGGGAGCGAGTTCAGGATCCTAACAGCCTGGAGTATGAAGCTGTTTGAGAGTCTGGAGGTGCGGGAGCGCAGGCTTCTGTACCTCTTCCCAGAGGGCAGAAGCTCGAACAAAGAGTGAGCGGGGTGACTCGCATCACTCACAATCGTGGTCGCCTTGCGGGTGAGATGGGAGGTGTAAATGTCCTTCAAGGAGGGGAGCGAAGCACCAGCAATCTTACCAGCAGTGTTCACTATGCGCTGCAGGGCCTTCAAGTTGTAGTCAGTGCAGCCGCCACCCCAAACAGCAATACAGCTGGAGAGGACGCTCTCAATGGTGCCGCGGTAAAATGCAGTCATGACGGCCGGAGGAGCGCTCGCTCGCCTAAGTTTCCGCAGGAAGTACAGGCGGCGCTGGGCTTTCTTTGCCAGTGATGCGGTGTTGGTGGACCAGGAGAGATCCTCACTGATGTGCACCCCCAGGAACTTGGCGCTGCTCACTCGCTCCACCACAGCACCGTCGATGGTCAGCGGCAGGTGTTGGGTGTGACCCTTCCGGAAGTCCACAACAATCTCCTTGGTCTTGTCGACGTTCAGCAGGAGGTTGTTGTCCCTGCACCACGTGGTCAGAAGGTCAACCTCAAGCCTGTATTGAGTCTCGTCTCCCTTGGTGATGAGACCCACCAGAGTCGTGTCGTCAGCAAACTTCACGATACGGTTGTCGCTGCAGGTTGCAGTGCAGTCATGCGTCAGGAGGGTGAAGAGCAGCGGACTGAGCACGCAGCCTTGGGGGGCCCCCGTGCTCAGCGTGATGCTGGCGGAGATTTTGTCGCCAACACGTACTACCTGTGGCCTCTGACAGAGGAAGTCCAGTAGCCAGTTGCAGAGGTAGGTACTGAGGCCCAGCGCGTCAAGTTTGCTGATGAGGCGTTGTGGCACAATGGTGTTGAAGGCAGAACTGAAGTCCACAAACAGCAATCTCACATACGAGTCCCTCCTCTCCAGGTGGGTGAGGGCCGAGTGGAGGGCAGAGCAGATGGCATCCTCCGAAGACCGCTTGGCTCGGTACGCAAACTGTAAGGGGTCAATGGTGGGCGGGAGAACGGATCGGATGTGCTCCATGACAAGCCGCTCAAAGCACTTCATGATGATGGGCGTAAGTGCCACGGGGCGGTAGTCATTGAAGCAGGACGGAGCGGGTTTCTTCGGCACAGGTACGATGGTGGCAGCTTTGAAACACGACGGGACGATGGCCTGCTGCAGGGAAGTGTTAAAGATGTCCGTGAAGACATCCGTCAGCTCACCAGCGCAGTCCTTCAGCGCCCGACCCGGGATGTTGTCAGGGCCCGCCGCCTTACGGATGTTGATGGCGGCAAGCGCCCTCCTCACGCTGTCGGCGGAGAGGCACAGGGGCAGCTCGTGTGAAGGGGGAGTGGCCTTCAGCGGGCAAGTGCTGTTCTGAGCGTCGAAGCGAGCAAAGAAGCGGTTGAGGTCATTGAGCAGACGGACGTCGCCTTCACAGCTCTGCTGCGCGGGCTTGTAATCCGTGATGGTCTGAATGCCCTGCCAAAGGCTCCGTGCGTCCCTGCTGTCCTTGAAGTGGGCGGTAATTTTGCACGAGAACGCCCTCTTTGCTTCTTTGATGCCCCGGGACAGGTCGGCCCTCGCAGTCCTCAAGCCAGCCTCATCCCCTGCTCTAAAGGCTTTGTCCCTGGCCCTCAGCAGCCTGAAGACAGCCCCTGTCAGCCATGGCTTCCGGTTAGCCCGAGCGATGATGGATTTTGAGAGAGTCACATCCTCAATGCACTTCCTGATGTAGGAGGAAACAGAGTCAGTATACTCCTCAATGTCTGTCCGATCGTCGCAAGTGGCAGCCCTCCTAAACATGTTCCAGTCAGTACAGCCAAAGCAGTCACGCAGTGCATCAGAGGCACCCTCAGGCCACACCCGTACCTGCTTGCGAACCGGCCTGGACGCTCTCACCATTTGTCTGTATGCGGGCAAAAGCATAACAGTGATATGGTCAGAAAGTCCAAGATGGGGGAGGGGGGCGGCTTTGAAAGCTCCTTTATGCGAAGAGTAGACCCGGTCCAGGAAGCTGTCGCCACGCGTAGGAAAATTAACATGCTGGTGAAGCCTCGGAAAAACAGACTTCAGGTTAGCATGATTAAAATCCCCAGCGAAGATGGTGAAACCGTCAGGGTGCGCTGTCTCTTGTTCACTGACAGCCTGGTACAGTTCACTAAGAGCCGCGACCCTGTCGCCTTCGATGTTGGAAGGCGGGATGTAAACCGCGACTAGCAGAATCGCGGTAAATTCCCTTGGCAGGTAAAAAGGACGGCACTTAATGATCACGAACTCCGCCAGTGGCGAGCAGTGCTTGCATACCACTACAGAGTCCCGGCACCATTCGTCACGGATGTAGACGCATATTCCACCTCCACGAGATTTCCCCCCTTGTACAATGGCCCGATCCGCCCGATAGCACGCTAGCCGCTCCAGATGTTTTCACGAAAACTTAAGCGTGACCATCGAACTGTAAAGACATTTGTCGCTGATTCGGAGCACACGCGGGTTCGTGCAGATAAAGGCACAACGAGGAAGATTTCTGCAAGACAAAAACATCGAATTAAGAGGGCGGCTGCTAAGATGCCACTACAGACGAGCAAACACAGATATTCGACGCTGCTGGTGCCTGTGAAGTCCCACGAACGTCGAGGTGTAGGATCCTCCAGAGTCTTGCAGTTATGCGGAAACCCTCCATTCGGCCACCCCTAAACAACGCGAACAAGCAGAAACGGCTGCAGTGGGCCCAGGATTACATGAAGACTAATTTTCAGACAGTCCTGTTCACTGATGAGTGCCGTGCCGGGTGGAGTCGTGGATGGTTGGTGGACGGCCACCATAGCCCAACAAGGCTGCGACGTCAGCAAGGAGGTGGCGGAGTCATGTTTTGGGCCGGAATCATGGGGAGAGAGCTGCTTGGCCCCTTTAGGGTCCCTGAAGGCGTGAAAATGACGTCTGTAAAGTATGTGGAGTTTCTGACTGACCACTTTCGTCCATGGTACAACAGGAAGAACCGTGCTTTCCGTAGCAAAATCATCTTCATGCATGACAATGCACCATCTCATGCTGCAAGAAATACCTCAGCATCTTTGGCTGCTATGGGACTAAAAGGAGAGAAACTGATGGTGTGGCCCCCATCCTCCCCTGACCTCAATCCTATTGAAAACTTTTGGAGCATCGTCAAGCAAAAGATCTACGAGGGTGGGAGGCAGTTCACTTCCAAACAGCAGCTCTGGGAGGCTATTCTGACAT
>NC_083746.1:15202500-15205000 GCF_033458585.1 Syngnathus typhle | reverse complement strand
CTGTTCCCGACGGCCACCGGGTACCCCCCAACTTTCCCAAACTGACCGACTGGCACTATAGGCTCGCCTTGGACAGGGCCCCTGCCGGCCTCGACCTAGGTTGACGTTGGGCGGACGGTTCCTCTCCCTGTGAGTCGCACTCTAACACCTTTGTAGGCTGGCTTAGCGTTCGCTCAGCGCTTTGTTGGTACGCAGGGTGTGACCGTATGGTAGCGAGACCGAGATGACCCGAATCTGCGCACTGGTGTGGGCGGCGCCTAGTGGTATGGAACGGAGGCCAGGCCGAGTGGGTGGGTGTCACGTGGATACCTGTGTGCTCGCTTGGACCTTTGCTAAATGTGTTTCTCAAATCCTCTTGGGGGCGAATATGTGATATACGGGGGGTGGTGGCTAGTCTGTTGCAGGCCGCTTTCCTCCCCGTCGATGAGCTCCATAGCCCTCTGGGCTTTTGTAGCTTCGGGCAGTTGGGTTGCGAGTCGTCCGTTGGCTGGCTTTACGGGGGGCGAGTCTGACACTATGTGGCAGGCCTCTCCTTAGTGGGTTGGGCTGCGGTGGCTGACGAGTTGGTTGCTAGGCTGCGCTGCCTAGCGGACGGCTGCCCGGGGTTGATCTCGATGTATAGCTCACTGGAATCGGGAGACTTTGCTCTCTCGTGTGTTCTCACGGTAGTGAGGCCGTAGGCATGTCTGATATCTTACGGACCACCCAGGATAGCCGTTTTGGGTTACCAAAATCAGCTGAGGCGCAGCTCGGAGAGGGGCTGTTGCTGCTCGAGCGACCTCCCCGTGACGTGCTTGAGGTTGGGCACGTGCGCGGCCAGCGAATCAACCTCTCCGGGGGCCATGGGGACCAACCACCGGAGGCATTGCTCGGGGTCCCCAAACGGCTTGTAGTCACTTCTACGGGCCATGGTTGCAAAAACTCCTTGGTTAGGAAGTCCGTACAGACAGAGGCACAGGATCAGAGCCACAGTCAGTCAGGCCGAAGGAGCGGGTGGACCCCGGCTGGCGAAGCTCTTGAGAACTCCTCAGTGGTGTCTGAATCAATGGCCTCCGTCGCCTCTGGTATGAGAGTTGGGGTGGCGGGGGTCGTGTTAGCGCTGCGGCCTGCTCTCCGTGGTGGCGTGGATGAAGAGGCGGGAGAGGGCCCGTCTAGAAAGCGGCGTAGGAGGGATCCGAGGCCTCCGGACCAAGTCTTGGTGCATCTGCCTCGAGAGTCCATGGACTGCCCACTGTGTGGGGCGCGTGTGGTTGGTATGCGTAGGTTTGGGTTGCATTGCGCTTCCCGGCATGCGGGTGTCTCCATCGTGTACGGCTGTCGTGAGTGCGAAAGACGAGGTGAGAACAGTCATGCAATTCGGTGTCATGTCTCGAAATGCCGAGGCGTGCGCATGGTGGATGTCGAACAGGGGGTCGCTTGCGATCACTGTGGGCGCCGTTTTCGGACGGCTGTTGGAGTGTCTCAGCATAAGCGGCAGGCCCATGCAGCGGAGTGGTTCACGGCTCGTAAAGAGCGGAGCCAGGCTCGTAAGGGTCCAAGGAGGGAGAGGAGGTGGAGCGTGAAGGAGGAGGCTCGGATGGTGAAGCTTATGGACAAATACAAGAATCATAGGCACAAGAATGTGATGGTGGCCCGGATGTTGGGAACGGGCAAGTCCGGAGAGCAGGTGAGGTGGAAGTGGGGGTCCCTGTGCGGTCGTGCGGCAGGCGGTACGTCTGGTGTGCGTTGGCGAGCCCTGGCTGCCAGGGCGACGCCCCAGAAATGGACCTGCCCCCCGTCGCTTCCAGATCTGGTGGAGAATAGGGTTCTGGAAGAGCTGCTGGCGGGGGGTGAGGAGCACCGGGCCACCGCTGCCTTAGTCAAGAAAGCAGGTCGGGAGCCTAGCCTGATCGAGTCCTCTGCTTTGGATCTCATGAAAGCCCTAGGGGGTAAGGTAGTGTGGCCGACAAAGTCCGCGAGGTCCAGACCTCGAGACCAATGGAAGACGGGTTGGGCGAGGCGTCTCGTTCGACGTAGGAGAGTGTTCTACCACCAGCAGCGCGGCTATTCTGAGGCGAGGAAGGGGCTGGCACGGCGGATCTTGGATGGTCTGACGCCCCTTAGGTGTGATTTGCCGCTGGAGTTGGTGGATACGCACTTCAGGAGTAAGTGGGAAACGGTCAAGCCGTTTTATGGACTGGAGGGCTTCGAGGTGGGACTGACCGCGGATAACGAACCATTCTACCACCCGATCCTGGGGCCGGAAGTTGTATCTAACTTGGCTAAGATGAGGAATTGCTCTGCACCGGGCCCAGACGGGATCAGGAAGCGGGCTCTTCTTGACTGGGACCCGGACGGTACGCAACTGGCGAGGCTGTTTACGACATGGATGGTGCGTGGAGTCGTTCCCCAAGTCTTCAAGGAGTGCAAGACCCGGTTGCTACCCAAATCGGCTGACCCTGTTGAGCTGGGTACTGTGTCAGGCTGGAGGCCTGTGACTATCGGGTCAGTCGTGCTGAGG